>NW_027094280.1:0-137954 GCF_029207755.1 Chamaea fasciata | reverse complement strand
ACCCCCAGGGACACCTAGGGCACCCCCAGGGACACCTAGGGGAAGGCAGGACACCCCCAGGGACACCTAGGGGACAGCCAGGGCACCCCCAGGGACAGGCAGGGCACCCCCAGGGACACCTAGGGGACAGCCAGGGCACCCTAAAGACAGCCAGGGCACCCCCAGGGACACCTAGGGGACCTCCAGGGAAGCCCAGGGACACGTACGGGACAGCCAGGGAACCCCAGTGACACCCTGTGCACCCCCAGGGACACCCAGGGCACCCCCAGGGACACCTAGGGGACAGCCAGGGAACCCCAGGGACACCCAGGGCACCCCCATGGACACCTAAGGGCACTCCAGGGACAGTGAGGGCACAGCCAGGGCACCCTAGGGACAGTCAGGGCACCCCCAGGGACACCTAGGGGACAGGCAGGGGCACCCCCAGAGACACCTAGGGGACAGCCAGGGCACCCCCAGGGACACCTAGGGGACAGCCAGGGCACCCCCAGGGACACCTAGGGGACAGGCAGGGCACGCCCAGGGCCACGTAGGGGACCACCAGGGCACCCCCAGGGACACCAAGGGGACAGCCAGGGCACCCTAGGGACAGCCAGGGCACCCCCAGGGCCACCTAGGGCATAGCCAGGGCACTCCAGGGACACCCAGGGCACCCCCAGGGAAACCTAGGGGACAGCCAGGGCACCCTAGGGACAGCCAGGGCACCCCCAGGGACACCTAGGGGACCCTAGGGACGCCTAGGGGACAGCCAGGGCACCCCAGGGTCAGGCCGGGCACCCCCAGGGACACCTAGGGGACAGGCAGGTCACCTCCAGGGACACCGAGGGGAAAGCCAGGGCACGCCCAGGAACACCTAGGGGACAGCCAGGGCACCCAGAGGGACAGGGTGGGCACCCCCAGGGACAGCTTGAGGACAGCCAGGGCCCCCCCAGGGACATCCCGGGCACCCCCAGGGACACCTAGGGGACATCCAGGGACACCTAGGGGACAGCCAGGGCACCCCCAGGGACACCTAGGGGGACACCCTGGGCACCCCCAGGGATAGCAAGGGGATCCCCAGGGGACACCTAGGGGACAGACAGGGCACCCCAGGGACAGCGAGGGCACCCCCAGGGACACCTAGGGGACAGCCAGGGCACCCCAGGGACATCCAGGGCACCCCCAGGGACACCTAGGGGACAGCCAGGGCACCCCCAGGGACACCAAGGTGATCCCCAGGGACACCTAGGGGACAGACAGGGCACCCCAGGGACAGCGAGGGCATCCCCAGGGACACCTAGGGGACAGCCAGGGCACCCCAGGGACACCCAGGGCACCCCCAGGGACACCTAGGGGACAGCCAGGGCACCCCCAGGGAAGCCCAGGGCACCCCCAGGGACACCTAGGGGACAGCCAGGGCCCCCCAGGGACACCCAGGGCACCCCCAGGGACACCTAGGGGACAGCCAGGGCACCCCCAGGGAAGCCCAGGGCACCCCCAGGGACACCTAGGGCACCCCCAGGGACACCTAGGGGAAGGCAGGACACCCCCAGGGACACCTAGGGGACAGCCAGGGCACCCCCAGGGACAGGCAGGGCACCCCCAGGGACACCTAGGGGACAGCCAGGGCACCCTAAAGACAGCCAGGGCACCCCCAGGGACACCTAGGGGACAGCCAGGGCACCCCCAGGGACATTTAGGGGACAGCCAGGGCACTCCCAGGGACACTCTGGGCACCCACAGGGGACACCTTGGGGACAGCCAGGGCACCCTAAAGACAGCCAGGGCACCCCAAGGGACACCGAGGGGAAAGCCAGGGCACCCCCAGGGACACCTAGGGGAAGGCAGGACACCCCCAGGAACACCTAGGGGACAGCCAGGGCACCCCCAGGGACATTTAGGGGACAGCCCGGGCACTCCAGGGACACCCAGGGCACCCCCAGGGACACCTAGGGGACAGCGAGGGCACCCGTGTGGACACCCAGGGCACCCCCAGGGCCGCCTAGGGGACAGCAGGGGCACCCCAGGGACAGCGAGGGCACCCCCAGGGACACCTAGGGGACAGGAAGGGCACCCCCAGGGACACCTAGGGGACAGCCAGGGCCCCCCCAGGGACGCTTAGGGGACAGCCGGGGCACACCAGGGACACCCAGAGCACCCCCAGGGGACACCTAGGAGAAAGCCAGGGCCCCCCCAGGGACACCTAGGGGACAGCCAGGGAACCTCAGGGACAGCGAGGGCACCCCCAGGGACACCTAGGGGACCTCCAGGGCACCCCCAGGGACACCTAGGGGACAGCCAGGGCACCCTAGGGACAGCCAGGGCACCCCCAGGGACACCTAGGGGACAGGCAGGGCACCCCCAGGGACACCTAGGGGACAGCCAGGGCACCCCCACGGACACCTAGGGGACCAGGGAGCCAGGGCACCCCCAGGGACACCTAGGGGACAGGCAGGGCACGCCCAGGGCCACCTAGGGCACCCCAGGGACACCTAGGGGACAGCCAGGGCACCCTAGGGACAGCCAGGGCACCCCCAGGGCCACCTAGGGCACCCCAGGGACACCTAGGGGACAGGCAGGGCACCTCCAGGGACACCGAGGGGAAAGCCAGGGCACCCCCAGGGACACCTAGGGGACAGCCAGGGCACCCAGAGGGACAGGGTGGGCACCCCCAGGGACACCTAGAGGACAGCCAGGGCCCCCCCAGGGACATCCAGGGCACACCCAGGGACACCTAGGGGGTCAGCCAGGGAACCCCAGGGACACCCTGGGCACCCCCAGGGACACCTAGGGGACAGCCAGGGCCCCCCCAGGGACACCTAGGGGACAGACAGGGCACTCCAGGGACAGCCAGGGCACCCCCAGAGACACCAAGGGGACAGCCAGGGCACCCCCAGGGACACCAGGGCACGCCCAGGGCACCCCAGGGACCCACAGGGCACCCCCTGGGACACCTAGGGGACAGCCAGGGCACCCCAGGGACAGCCCGGGCACCCCCAGTGACACCTAGGGGACAGCCAGGGCACCCCCAGGGACACCCAGGGCACCCCCAGGGACACCTAGGGGACAGGCAGGGCACCCCCAGGGACACTGACGGGACAGCCAGGGCAACCCACGAGACCCCTAGGGGACAGCCAGGGCACTCGCAGGGACACTCTGGGCACCCACAGGGACACCTTGGGGACAGCCAGGGCAACCCTAGGGACACCCCGGGCACCCCCAGGGACACCTAGAGCACCCCCAGGGACACCTAGGGGAAGGCAGGACACCCCCAGGGACACTTAGGGGACAGCAGGGCACCCCCAGGGACATTTAGGGGACAGCGACGGCACCCGTGTGGACACCCAGGGCACTCCCAGGGCCGCCTAGGGGACAGCAGGGGCACCCCAGGGACAGCGAGGGCACCCCAGGGACACGTAGGGGACAGGAAGGGCACCCCCAGGGACACCTAGGGGACAGCCAGGGCCCCCCCAGGAACGCTTAGGGGACAGCCGGGGCACACCAGGGACACCCAGAGCACCCCCAGGGACACCTAGGGGACCTCCAGGGCACCCCCAGGGATACGTACGGGACAGCCAGGGAACCCCAGTGACACCCTGTGCACCCCCAGGGACACCCAGGGTGCCCCCGGGGACACCTCGGGGACTGCCAGGGCCCCACCAGGGACACCTACGGGACAGCCAGGGCAGCCCAGGGACACTCAGGGCACCCCCAGGGACACCTAGGGGACCTCCAGGGAACCCCAGGGACACGTACGGGGACAGCCAGGGAACCCCACTGACACCCTGTGCACCCCCCAGGGACACCCGAGTCCCCCCAGGGACACCTAGGGGATAGCCAGGGAACCCGAGGGACAGCCAGGGCACCCCCAGGGACACCTAGAGGACAGCCAGGGCACCCCCAGGGACACCTAGGGGACAGGCAGGGCACCCCCAGGGAAACCTAGGGGACAGCCAGGTTCCGCCCAGGGACACCAGGGCACCCCCAGGGCACCCCAGGGACCCACAGGGCACCCCCAGGGACACCAAAAGGACAGCCAGGGAACCCCAGGGACACCCAGGGTACCCCCAGGGACACCTAGGGGACAGCCAGGGCACCCTAGGGACAGCCAGGGCACCCCCAGGGACACCTAGGGGACAGGCAGGGCACCCCCAGGGACACCTAGGGGACAGCCAGGGCACCCCCACGGACACCTAGGGGACAGCCAGGGCACCCCCAGGGACACCTAGGGGACAGGCAGGGCACGCCCAGGGCCACGTAGGGGACCTCCAGGCACCCCCAGGGACACCAAGGGGACAGCCAGGGCACCCTAGGGACAGCCAGGGCACCCCCAGGGCCACCTAGGGCACCCCAGGGACACCTAGGGGACAGCCAGGGCACACCAGGGTCAAGCCGGGCACCCCCAGGGACACCTAGGGGACAGGCAGGGCACCTCCAGGGACACCGAGGGGAAAGCCAGGGCACCCCCAGGGACACCTAGAGGACAGCCAGGGCCCCCCCAGGGACATCCAGGGCACACCCAGGGACACCTAGGGGTCAGCCAGGGAACCCCAGGGACACCCTGGGCACCCCCAGGGACACCTAGGGGACAGCCAGGGCCCCCCCAGGGACACCTAGGGGACAGCCAGGGCACTCCAGGGACAGCCAGGGCACCTCCAGAGACACCAAGGGGACAGCCAGGGCACCGCCAGGGACACCAGGGCACGCCCAGGGCACCCCAGGGACCCACAGGGCACCCCCTGGGACACCTAGGGGACAGCCAGGGCACCCCAGGGACAGCCCGGGCACCCCCAGTGACACCTAGGGGACAGCCAGGGCACCCCCAGGGACACCCAGGGCACCCCCAGGGACACCTAGGGGACAGGCAGGGCACCCCCAGGGACACTGACGGGACAGCCAGGGCAACCCACGAGACCCCTAGGGGACAGCCAGGGCACTCGCAGGGACACTCTGGGCACCCACAGGGACACCTTGGGGACAGCCAGGGCACCCCCAGGGACACCCCGGGGCACCCCCAGGCACACCTAGAGCACCCCCAGGGACACCTAGGGGAAGGCAGGACACCCCCAGGGACACTTAGGGGACAGCAGGGCACCCCCAGGGACATTTAGGGGTCAGCCAGGGCACTCCAGGGACACCCAGGAGACCCCCAGGGACACCTAGGGCACAAGGAGGGCACCCCCAGGGACACCGAGGGGACAGGCAGGGCACGCCCAGGGGAAATCTAGGGGACAGGCAGGGCACCCCCAGGGACACCGAGGGGACAGCCAGGGCACCCCAGGAACACCCAGGGCACCCGCAGGGACACGTAGGGGACAGCAAGGGCACCCCAGGGACACCTAGGGGACAGGCAGGGCACTCCCAGGGACACTGACGGGACAGCCAGGGCAACCCACGAGACCCCTAGGGGACAGGCAGGGCACCCCCAGGGACACCGAGGGGACAGCCAGGGCCCCCCCAGGGACACCTAGGGGACAGGCAGGGCAACCCCAGGGCACCCCAGGGACACGTAGAGGACAGCCAGGGCACCCCAGGGACAGCCAGGGCACCCCCAGGGACACCTAGGGGACAGCCAGGGCACCCCGCGGACACCAAGGGGACAGCCAGGGCACCCCCAGGGACACCTAGGGGACAGCCAGGGCACCCCAGGAACACCCAGGGCACCCGTAGGGACACGTAGGGGACAGCCAGGGCACCCCAGGGACACCTGGGCACCCACAGGGACACCTAGTAGACAGCCAGGGCACCACCAGGGACACCTAGGGGACAGGCAGGGCACCTCCAGAGACCCCTAGGGGACAGCCAGGGCCCCCCCAGGGACACCCAGGGGACAGCCAGGGAAACCGAGGGACAGCCAGGGCACCCCCAGGGACACCGAGGGGACAGCCAGGGCACTCCAGGGACAGCCAGGGCACCCCCCAGGGACACCAGGGCACCCCCAGGGCACCCCAGGGACCCACAGGGCACCCCCAGGAACACCAAGGGGACAGGCAGGACACCCCAGGGACACCCAGGGCACCACCAGGGACATCTAGGGGACAGGCAGGGCACCCCCAGGGACACCCAGGGAACCCCAACGACACCTTGGGGACAGGCAGGGCACCCCCAGAACACCTAGGGGACAGGCAGGGCACTCCCAGGGACACTCTGGGCACCCACAGGGACACCGAGGGGACAGCCAGGGCACCCCCGGGGACACCTAGGGGACAGCCAGGGCACCCTAGGGACAGCCAGGGCACCCCCAGGGACACCTAGGGGACAGGCATGGCACCTCCAGGGACACCTAGGGGACAGCCAGGGCCCCCCCAAGGACACCTATGGGAAAGGCAGGGCACCCCCAGGGACACCGAGGGTACAGCCAGGGCACCCCAGGGACAGCCAGGGCACCCCCAGGGACAGCTAGGGGACAGTCAGGGCACCCCCAGGGACACCAAGGGGACAGCCAGAGCACCCCAAGGACAGCCAGGGCACCCCCAGGGACACCTAGGGGACAGCAAGGGCACCCCCCAGGGACACCCTGGGCACCCCCAGGGACACCGAGGGGACAGCCAGGGCACCCCAGGGACACCCTGGGCACCCCCAGGGACACCGAGGGGACAGCCAGGGCACCCCAGGGACACCTAGGGGAAAGCCAGGGCACCCTGGGGACAGCCAGGGCACCCCCAGGGACACCGAGGGGAAAGCCAGGGCACCCTGGGGACAGCCAGGGCACCCCCAGGGACACCTAGGGGACAGGCAGGTCACTCCCAGGGACACCTAGGGGACAGCCAGGGCACCCTAGGGACAGCCAGGGCACCCCCAGGAAACCTAGGGGACATCCAGAGCACCCCAGAGACAGCCAGGGTACCCCCAGGGACAGCTAGGGGACAGCAAGGGCACCCCCAGGGATACCTAAGGGACACCCTGGGCACCCCCAGGGACACCAAGGGGACCCCCAGGGACACCTAGGGGACAGCCAGGGCACCCCAGGGACAGCGAGGGCACCCCCAGGGACACATAGGGGACCTCCAGGGAACCCCAGGGACACGTACGGGACAGACAGGGAACCCCAGTGACACCCTGTGCACCCCCAGGGACACCCAGGGCGCCCCCAGGGACACCTGGGGGACTGCCAGGGCCCCCCCAGGGACACCCAGGGGACAGCCAGGGCAGCCCAGGGACACTCAGGGCACCCACAGGGACACCTAGGGGACCTCCAGGGAACCCCAGGGACACGTACGGGACAGCCAGGGAACCCCACTGACACCCTGTGCACCCCCAGAGACACCCAGGGTCCCCCCAGGGACACCTAGGGGACAGCCAGGGAACGCGAGGGACAGCCAGGGCACCCGCAGGGACACCTAGGGGACAGCCAGGGAACCCGAGGGTCAGCCAGGGCACCCCCAGGGACACCTAGGGGACAGCCAGGGCACCCCCAGGGACATTTAGGGGACAGCCAGGGCACTCCAGGGACACCCAGGGCACCCCCAGGGACACCTAGGGGACAGACAGGGCACCCCAGGGACACTCAGGGAACCCCCAGGGCCGCCTAGGGGACAGCGAGGGCACCCCCATGGACACCTAGGGGACCTCCAGGGAACCCCAGGGACACGTACGGGACAGCCAGGGAACCCCAGTGACACCCTGTGCACCCCCAGGGACACCCAGGGCACCCCCAGAGACACCTAGGGGACAGCCAGGGAACCCCAGGGACACCCAGGGCACCCCCAAGGACACCTAGGGCACTCCAGGGACAGTGAGGGCACAGCCAGGGCACCCTAGGGACAGCCAGGGCACCCCCAGGGACACCTAGGGGACAGGCAGGGCACCCCCAGTGACACCTAGGGGACAGCCAGGGCACCCCCAGGGACACCTAGGGGACAGGCAGGGCACCCCCAGGGACACCCAGGGAACCCCAACGACACCTTGGGGACAGGCAGGGCACCCCCAGAACACCTAGGGGACAGGCAGGGCACTCCCAGGGACACTCTGGGCACCCACAGGGACACCGAGGGGACAGCCAGGGCACCCCCGGGGACACCTAGGGGACAGCCAGGGCACCCTAGGGACAGCCAGGGCACCCCCAGGGACACCTAGGGGACAGGCATGGCACCTCCAGGGACACCTAGGGGACAGCCAGGGCCCCCCCAAGGACACCTATGGGAAAGGCAGGGCACCCCCAGGGACACCGAGGGTACAGCCAGGGCACCCCAGGGACAGCCATGGCACCCCCAGGGACAGCTAGGGGACAGTCAGGGCACCCCCCAGGGACACCAAGGGGACAGCCAGAGCACCCCAAGGACAGCCAGGGCACCCCCAGGGACACCTAGGGGACAGCAAGGGCACCCCCAGGGACACCCTGGGCACCCCCAGGGACACCGAGGGGACAGCCAGGGCACCCCAGGGACACCCTGGGCACCCCCAGGGACACCGAGGGGACAGCCAGGGCACCCCAGGGACACCTAGGGGAAAGCCAGGGCACCCTGGGGACAGCCAGGGCACCCCCAGGGACACCGAGGGGAAAGCCAGGGCACCCTGGGGACAGCCAGGGCACCCCCAGGGACACCTAGGGGACAGGCAGGTCACTCCCAGGGACACCTAGGGGACAGCCAGGGCACCCTAGGGACAGCCAGGGCACCCCCAGGAAACCTAGGGGACATCCAGAGCACCCCAGAGACAGCCAGGGTACCCCCAGGGACAGCTAGGGGACAGCAAGGGCACCCCCAGGGATACCTAAGGGACACCCTGGGCACCCCCAGGGACACCAAGGGGACCCCCAGGGACACCTAGGGGACAGCCAGGGCACCCCAGGGACAGCGAGGGCACCCGCAGGGACACATAGGGGTCCTCCAGGGAACCCCAGGGCCACGTACGGGACAGACAGGGAACCCCTGTGACACCCTGTGCACCCCCAGGGACACCCAGGGCGCCCCCAGGGACACCTGGGGGACTGCCAGGGCCCCCCCAGGGACACCCAGGGGACAGCCAGGGCAGCCCAGGGACACTCAGGGCACCCACAGGGACACCTAGGGGACCTCCAGGGAACCCCAGGGACACGTACGGGACAGCCAGGGAACCCCACTGACACCCTGTGCACCCCCAGAGACACCCAGGGCCCCCCCAGGGACACCTAGGGGACAGCCAGGGAACGCGAGGGACAGCCAGGGCACCCGCAGGGACACCTAGGGGACAGCCAGGGAACCCGAGGGACAGCCAGGGCACCCCCAGGGACACCTAGGGGACAGCCAGGGCACCCCCAGGGACATTTAGGGGACAGCCAGGGCACTCCAGGGACACCCAGGGCACCCCCAGGGACACCTAGGGGATAGACAGGGCACCCCAGGGACACTCAGGGCACCCCCAGGGCCGCCTAGGGGACAGCGAGGGCATCCCCATGGACACCTAGGGGACCTCCAGGGAACCCCAGGGACACGTACGGGACAGCCAGGGAACCCCAGTGACACCCTGTGCACCCCCAGGGACACCCAGGGCACCCCCAGAGACACCTAGGGGACAGCCAGGGAACCCCAGGGACACCCAGGGCACCCCCAAGGACACCTAGGGCACTCCAGGGACAGTGAGGGCACAGCCAGGGCACCCTAGGGACAGCCAGGGCACCCCCAGGGACACCTAGGGGACAGGCAGGGCACCCCCAGAGACACCTAGGGGACAGCCAGGGCACCCCCAGGGACACCTAGGGGACAGCCAGGGCACCCCCAGGGACACCTAGGGGACAGGCAGGGCACGCCCAGGGCCACGTAGGGGACCTCCAGGGCACCCCCAGGGACACCAAGGGGACAGCCAGGGCACCCTAGGGACAGCCAGGGCACCCCCAGGGACACCTAGGGCACCCCAGGGACACCTAGGGGACAGCCAGGGCACCCCAGGGTCACGCGGGGCACCCCCAGGGACACCTAGGGGACAGGCAGGGCACCTCCAGGTACACCGAGGTGAAAGCCAGGGCACCCCCAGGGACACCTAGGGGGACAGCCAGGGCACCCAGAGGGACAGGGTGGGCACCCCCAGGGACACCTAGAGGACAGCCAGGGCCCCCCCAGGGACATCCAGGGCACCCCCAGGGACACCTAGGGCACATCCAGGGACACCTAAGGGACAGCCAGGTCACCCCCAGGGACACCTAGGGGACAGCCAGGGCACTCCAGGGACAGCCAGGGCACACCCAGGGACACCTAGGGGACACCCTGGGCACCCCCAGGGACACCAAGGGGATCCCCAGGGACACCTAGGGGACAGACAGGGCACCCCAGGGACAGCGAGGGCACCCCCAGGGACACCTAGGGGACCCCCAGGGACACCTAGGGGAAGGCAGGACACCCCCAGTGACACCTAGGGGACAGCCAGGGCACCCCCAGGGACAGGCAGGGCACCCCCAGGGACACCTAGGGGAAAGCCAGGGCACCCTAAAGACAGCCAGGGCACCCCCAGGGACACCTAGGGGACAGGCAGGGCACCCCAGGGACACCCTGGGCACCCCCAGGGACACCTAGTAGACAGCCAGGGCACCACCAGGGACACCTAGGGGACAGGCAGGGCACCTCCAGAGACCCCTAGGGGACAGCCAGGGCCCCCCCAGGGACACCCAGGGGACAGCCAGGGAAACCGAGGGACAGCCAGGGCACCCCCAGGGACACCGAGGGGACAGCCAGGGCACTCCAGGGACAGCCAGGGCACCCCCAGGGACACCAGGGCACCCCCAGGGAACCCCAGGGACCCACAGGGCACCCCCAGGAACACCAAGGGGACAGGCAGGACACCCCAGGGACACCCAGGGCACCACCAGGGACATCTAGGGGACAGGCAGGGCACCCCCAGGGACACCCAGGGAACCCCAACGACACCTTGGGGACAGGCAGGGCACCCCCAGAACACCTAGGGGACAGGCAGGGCACTCCCAGGGACACTCTGGGCACCCACAGGGACACCGAGGGGACAGCCAGGGCACCCCCGGGGACACCTAGGGGACAGCAAGGGCACCCTAGGGACAGCCAGGGCAACCCCAGGGACACCTAGGGGACAGGCATGGCACCTCCAGGGACACCTAGGGGACAGCCAGGGCCCCCCCAAGGACACCTATGGGAAAGGCAGGGCACCCCCAGGGACACCGAGAGTACAGCCAGGGCACCCCAGGGACAGCCAGGGCACCCCCAGGGACAGCTAGGGGACAGTCAGGGCACCCCCAGGGACACCAAGGGGACAGCCAGAGCACCCCAAGGACAGCCAGGGCACCCCCAGGGACACCTAGGGGACAGCAAGGGCACCCCCAGGGACACCCTGGGCACCCCCAGGGACACCGAGGGGACAGCCAGGGCACCCCAGGGACACCCTGGGCACCCCCAGGGACACCGAGGGGACAGCCAGGGCACCCCAGGGACACCTAGGGGAAAGCCAGGGCACCCTGGGGACAGCCAGGGCACCCCCAGGGACACCGAGGGGAAAGCCAGGGCACCCTGGGGACAGCCAGGGCACCCCCAGGGACACCTAGGGGACAGGCAGGTCACCCCCAGGGACACCTAGGGGACAGCCAGGACACCCTGGGGACAGCCATGGCACCCCCAGGGACACCGAGGGGAAAGCCAGGGCACCCTGGGGACAGCCAGGGCACCCCCAGGGACACCTAGGGGACAGGCAGGTCACTCCCAGGGACACCTAGGGGACAGCCAGGGCACCCTGGGGACAGCCAGGGCACCCCCAGGAAACCTAGGGGACATCCAGAGCACCCCAGAGACAGCCAGGGTACCCCCAGGGACAGCTAGGGGACAGCAAGGGCACCCCCAGGGATACCTAAGGGACACCCTGCGCACCCCCAGGGACACCAAGGGGACCCCCAGGGACACCTAGGGGACAGCCAGGGCACCCCAGGGACAGCGAGGGCACCCCCAGGGACACCTGGGGGACTGCCAGGGCCCCCCCAGGGACACCTAGGGGACAGCCAGGGCAGACCAGGGACACTCAGGGCACCCACAGGGACACCTAGGGGACCTCCAGGGAACCCCAGGGACACGTACGGGACAGCCAGGGAACCCCACTGACACCCTTTGCACCCCCAGGTACACCCAGGGCCCCCCCAGGGACACCTAGGGGACAGCCCGGGAACGCGAGGGACAGCCAGGGCACCCGCAGGGACACCTAGGGGACAGCCAGGGAACCCGAGGGACAGCCAGAGCACCCCCAGGGACACCAAGGGGACAGCCAGGGCACCCCCAGGGACATTTAGGGGACAGCCAGGGCACTCCAGGGACACCCAGGGCACCCCCAGGGACACCTAGGGGACAGACAGGGCACCCCAGGGACACTCAGGGCACCCCCAGGGCCGCCTAGGGGACAGCGAGGGCACCCCCATGGACACCTAGGGGACCTCCAGGGAACCCCAGGGACACGTACGGGACAGCCAGAGAACCCCAGTGACACCCTGTGCACCCCCAGGGACACCCAGGGCACCCCCAGGGACACCTAGGGGACAGCCAGGGAACCCCAAGGACACCCAGGGCACCCCCATGGACACCTAGGGCACTCCAGGGACAGTGAGGGCACAGCCAGGGCACCCTAGGGACAGCCAGGGCACCCCCAGGGACACCTAGGGGACAGGCAGGGCACCCCCAGAGACACCTAGGGGACAGCCAGGGCACCCCCAGGGACACCTAGGGGACAGCCAGGGCACCCCCAGGGACACCTAGGGGACAGGCAGGGCACGCCCAGGGCCACGTAGGGGACCTCCAGGGCACCCCCAGGGACACCAAGGGGACAGCCAGGGCACCGTAGGGACAGCCAGGGCACCCCCAGGGACACCTAGGGCACCCCAGGGACACCTAGGGGACAGCCAGGGCACCCCAGGGTCACGCGGGGCACCCCCAGGGACACCTAGGGGACAGGCAGGGCACCTCCAGGGACACCGAGGGGAAAGCCAGGGCACCCCCAGGGACACCTAGGGGACAGCCAGGGCACCCAGAGGGACAGGGTGGGCACCCCCAGGGACACCTAGAGGACAGCCAGGGCCCCCCCAGGGACATCCAGGGCACCCCCAGGGACACCTAGGGCACATCCAGGGACACCTAAGGGACAGCCAGGGCACCCCCAGGGACACCTAGGGGACAGCCAGGGCACTCCAGGGACAGCCAGGGCACACCCAGGAACACCTAGGGGACACCCTGGGCACCCCCAGGGACACCTAGGGGACAGCCAGGGAACCTCAGGGACACCCTGTGCACCCCCAGGGACACCCAGGGCACACCCAGGGACACCTAGGGGACAGCCAGGGCACCCTAGGGACAGCCCGGGCACCCCCAGGGACACCGAGGGCACAGCCAGGGCACCCCCAGAGACACCGAGAGGACTGGCAGGGCAACCCCAAGGACACCTAGGGGACACGCAGGGTACCCCCAGGGACAATGAGGGGACAGCCATGGCACCCCCAGGGACAGCCAGGGCACCCCAGGGACATCTAGGGCACAGCCAGGGCACCCTAGGGACAGCCAGGGCACCTCCAGGGACACCTAGGGGACAGCCAGGGCACCCCCAGGGACACATAGGGGTCAGCCAGGGCACCCCCAGGGACACCTAGGGGACAGCCAGGGCACCCCGAGGGACACCAGGGCACCCCCAGGGACACCGAGGGCACAGCCAGGGCACCCTGGGGACAGCCAGGGCACCCCCAGGGACACGTAGGGGACAGCCAGGGCTCCCCCAGGGACACTCTGGGCACCCACAGGGACACCGTGGGGACATCCAGGGCACCCCCAGAGACACCAAGGGGACAGCCAGGGCACCCCAGGGACACCCAGGGCACCCCCAGGGACACCTAGGGGACAGGCAGGGCACCCCCAGGGAAGCCCAGGGCACCCTTAACGACACCTAGGGGACAGGCAGGGAACCCCCAGGGACACCTAGGGGACAGCCAGGGCACCCTAAAGACAGCAAGGGCACCCACAGGGACACCTAGGGGACAGGCAGGGCACCCCCAGGGACACCTAGGGGACAGCCAGGGCCCCCCCAGGGACACCCAGGGGACAGGCAGGGCACCCCCAGGGACACCGAGGGGAAAGCCAGGGCACCCCCAGGGATACCTAGGGGAAGGCAGGGCACCCCCAGGGACACCGAGGAACACAGCCAGGGCACCCTAGGGACAGCCAGGGCACCCCCTGGGCCACCTAGGGGACAGCCAGGGCACCCCAGGGACACCCAGGGCACCCCCAGGGACACCCAGGGCACACCCAGGGATACCTAGGGGACAGCCAGGGCACCCCGAGGGACACCGAGGGCACAGAAAGGGCACCCTAGGGACAGCCAGGGCACCCCCAAGGACACGTAGGGGACACGCAGGGTACCCCCAGGGACAACGAGGGGACAGCCAGGGCACCCCCAGGGACAGCCAAGGCACCCCAGGGACACCTAGGGCACAGCCAGGGCACCCTAGGGACAGCCAGGGCACCCCCAGGGACACCTAAGGGACAGGCAGGGCACCCCCAGGGACAGCTAGGGGACAGCCAGGGCACCCCGAGGGACACCAGGGCACCCCCAGGGACACCTAGGGGACAGCCAGGGCACCCTAAAGACAGCCAGGGCACCCCCAGGGACACCGAGGGGAAAGCCAGGGCACCCCCAGGGACATTTAGGGGACAGCCAGGGCACTCCCAGGGACACTCTGGGCACCCACAGGGACACCTTGGGGACAGCCAGGGCACCCAAGGGACACCCAGGGCACCCCTAGAGACACCGAGGGGACAGCCAGGGCACCCTAGGGACAGCCAGGGCACCCCCAGGGACACCTAGGGCACCCCCAGGGACACCTAGGGGACAGCCAGGGCACCCTAAAGACAGCCAGGGCACCCCCAGGGACACCGAGGGGAAAGCCAGGGCACCCCCAGGGCACCCTAGGGACAGCCATGGCACTCCAGGGAAACCCAGGGCACCCCCAGGGACAGCTAGGGGACAGCGAGGGCACCCCCGGGGACACCCAGGGCACCCCCAGGGCCGCCTAGGGGACAGCAAGGGCATTCCAGGGACAGCGAGGGCACCCCCAGGGACACCTAGGAGACCTCCAGGGAACCCCAGGGACACGTAGGGGACAGCCAGGGCACCCTAAAGACAGCCAGGGCACCCCCAGGGACACCCAGGGCACCCCCAGGGACACGTAGGGGACAGCCAGGGCACCCCAGGAAAACCCTGGGCACCCCCAGGGACACCGAGGGGACAGGCAGGGCACCCCAAGGACACCTAGAGGACAGCCAGGGCACCCCAGGGACAGCCAGGGCACCCCCTGGGCCACCTAGGGAACAGCCAGGGCACCCCAGGGACACGTAGGGGAAAGCCAGGGCACCCCAGGGACACCCAGGGCACCCCCAGGGACACCTAGGGGACAGCCAGGGCACCCCCAGGGACACCTAGAGGACAGCCAGGGCACCCTAGGGACAGCCAGGGCACCCCCAGGGACACCTAGGGGACAGCCAGGGCACCCTAGGGACAGCCAGGGCACCCCCAGGGACACCTAGGGCACAGCCAGGGCACCCTAGGGACAGCCAGGGCACCCCCAAGGACACCAAGGGCACAGCCAGGGCAGCCTAGGGACAGCCAGGGCACCCCCAGGGACACCTAGGGCACAGCCAGGGCACCCTAGGGACAGCCAGGGCACCCCCAGGGACACTGAGGGCACAGCCAGGGACCCCCAGGGACACTCAGGGCACCCCCAGGGACACCTAGGGGACAGCCAGGGCATCCCCAGGGACACCAAGGGCACCCCCAGGGACACCTAAGGGACAGCCAGGGCACCCCCAGGGACACCTAGGGGACAGGCAGGGCACCCCCAGGGACACCTAGGGGACAGCCAGGGCCCCCCCAGGGAAACCAGGGCACCCCCAGGGCACTCCAGGGACCCACAGGGGACCCCCAGGGACACCAAGGGGACAGCCAGGGCACCCCAGGGACACCCAGGGCACCCCAAGGGACACCTAGGGGACAGACAGGGCACCCTAGGGACAGCCAGGGCACCCCAGGGACACGCAGGGCACCCCCAGGGACACCCAGGGGACAGCCAGGGCACCCTAAAGACAGCCAGGGCACCCCCAGGGACACCTAGGTGAAAGGCAGGGCCCCCCCAGGGACACCCAGGGCACCCCGAGGGATACCTAGGGGACAGTCAGGGAATCCCCAGGGACACCCAGGGCACCCCCAGGGACACCTAGAGGACAGCCAGGGCACCCCAGGCACACCCAGGGCACCCCCAGGGACACCTAGGGGACAGCCAGGGCACCCTAGGGACAGCCAGGGCACCCCCAAGGACACCTAGCGGACAGGCAGGGCACCCCCAGGGACACCAAGGGGACATCCAGAGCACCCCAGGGACAGCCAGGGCACCCCCAGGGACAGCTAGGGGACAGCAAGGGCACCCTAGGGACAGCCAGGGCACCCCCAAGGACACCTAGCGGACAGGCAGGGCACCCCCAGGGACACCAAGGGGACATCCAGAGCACCCCAGGGACAGCCAGGGCACCCCCAGGGACAGCTAGGGGACAGCCAGGGCCTCCCAAGAGACACACAGGGCACCCCCAGGGACACCTAGGGGACAGCCAGGGCCCCCCCAGAGACACCCAGGGCACCCCCAGGGACACCTAGGGGACAGCCAGGGAACCCCAGGGACGCCCTGTGCACCCCCAGGGACACCCAGGTCACCCCCAGGGCACCCCCAGGGACACCTAGGGGACAGCCAGGGACCCCCAGGGACACCTAAGGGAAAGCCAGGGAACCCCAGGGACACCCTGTGCACGCCCAGGGACACCCACGGCACACCCAGGGACACCTAGGGGACAGCCAGGGCACCCTAGGGACACCGAGGGCACAGCCAGGGCACCCCCAGGGACACGGAGAGGACAGGCAGGGCACCACATGGACAGCGATGGAACCCCCAGGGACACCCAGGGCACCCCCAGGACACCTACGGGATAGCCAGGGCACCCCGAAGGACAGGGAGGGCACCCCCAGGGACACCTAGAGGACAGCCAGGGCCCCCCCAGGGACACCCAGGGCACCCCCAGGGACACCTAGGGGACAGCCAGGGCACTCCCAGGGACACCCAGGGCACCCCCAGGGACACCTAGGGGACCTCCAGGGAACCCCAGGGATAGGTACGGGACAGCCAGGGAACCCCAGTGACACCCTGTGCACCTCCAGGGACATCCAGGGAACCCCCAGAGACACCTACTGGACAGCCAGGGAACCCCAGAGACACCCTGGGCACCCCCGGGGACACCCAGGGCCCCCCCAGGGACACCTAGGGGACAGCCAGGGAACCCCCAGGGACACCTAGGGGACAGGCAGGGCACCCCCAGGGATACCTAGTGGACAGGCAGGTCCCCACCAGGGACACCTAGGGGACAGCCAGGGCCCCCCCAGGGACACCAAGGGGACAGCCAGGGCACCCCAGGGACAGCGAGGGCACCCTCAGGGACACCTAGGGGACAGCCAGGGCCCCCCCAGGGACACCTAGGGGACAGCCAGGGCCCCCCAGGGACACCCAGGGCACCCCCAGGGACACCTAGGGGACAGCCAGGGCACCCCCAGGGAAGCCCAGGGCACCCCCAGGGACACCTAGGGCACCCCCAGGGACACCTAGGGGAAGGCAGGACACCCCCAGGGACACCTAGGGGACAGCCAGGGCACCCCCAGGGACAGGCAGGGCACCCCCAGGGACACCTAGGGGACAGCCAGGGCACCCTAAAGACAGCCAGGGCACCCCCAGGGACACCTAGGGGACAGCCAGGGCACCCCCAGGGACATTTAGGGGACAGCCAGGGCACTCCCAGGGACACTCTGGGCACCCACAGGGACACCTTGGGGACAGCCAGGGCACCCTAAAGACAGCCAGGGCACCCCAAGGGACACCGAGGGGAAAGCCAGGGCACCCCCAGGGACACCTAGGGGAAGGCAGGACACCCCCAGGAACACCTAGGGGACAGCCAGGGCACCCCCAGGGACATTTAGGGGACAGCCCGGGCACTCCAGGGACACCCAGGGCACCCCCAGGGACACCTAGGGGACAGCGAGGGCACCCGTGTGGACACCCAGGGCACCCCCAGGGCCGCCTAGGGGACAGCAGGGGCACCCCAGGGACAGCGAGGGCACCCCCAGGGACACCTAGGGGACAGGAAGGGCACCCCCAGGGACACCTAGGGGACAGCCAGGGCCCCCCCAGGGACGCTTAGGGGACAGCCGGGGCACACCAGGGACACCCAGAGCACCCCCAGGGACACCTAGGAGAAAGCCAGGGCCCCCCCAGGGACACCTAGGGGACAGCCAGGGAACCTCAGGGACAGCGAGGGCACCCCCAGGGACACCTAGGGGACCTCCAGGGCACCCCCAGGGACACCTAGGGGACAGCCAGGGCACCCTAGGGACAGCCAGGGCACCCCCAGGGACACCTAGGGGACAGGCAGGGCACCCCCAGGGACACCTAGGGGACAGCCAGGGCACCCCCACGGACACCTAGGGGACAGCCAGGGCACCCCCAGGGACACCTAGGGGACAGGCAGGGCACGCCCAGGGCCACCTAGGGCACCCCAGGGACACCTAGGGGACAGCCAGGGCACCCTAGGGACAGCCAGGGCACCCCCAGGGCCACCTAGGGCACCCCAGGGACACCTAGGGGACAGGCAGGGCACCTCCAGGGACACCGAGGGGAAAGCCAGGGCACCCCCAGGGACACCTAGGGGACAGCCAGGGCACCCAGAGGGACAGGGTGGGCACCCCCAGGGACACCTAGAGGACAGCCAGGGCCCCCCCAGGGACATCCAGGGCACACCCAGGGACACCTAGGGGTCAGCCAGGGAACCCCAGGGACACCCTGGGCACCCCCAGGGACACCTAGGGGACAGCCAGGGCCCCCCCAGGGACACCTAGGGGACAGACAGGGCACTCCAGGGACAGCCAGGGCACCCCCAGAGACACCAAGGGGACAGCCAGGGCACCCCCAGGGACACCAGGGCACGCCCAGGGCACCCCAGGGACCCACAGGGCACCCCCTGGGACACCTAGGGGACAGCCAGGGCACCCCAGGGACAGCCCGGGCACCCCCAGTGACACCTAGGGGACAGCCAGGGCACCCCCAGGGACACCCAGGGCACCCCCAGGGACACCTAGGGGACAGGCAGGGCACCCCCAGGGACACTGACGGGACAGCCAGGGCAACCCACGAGACCCCTAGGGGACAGCCAGGGCACTCGCAGGGACACTCTGGGCACCCACAGGGACACCTTGGGGACAGCCAGGGCAACCCTAGGGACACCCCGGGCACCCCCAGGGACACCTAGAGCACCCCCAGGGACACCTAGGGGAAGGCAGGACACCCCCAGGGACACTTAGGGGACAGCAGGGCACCCCCAGGGACATTTAGGGGACAGCGACGGCACCCGTGTGGACACCCAGGGCACTCCCAGGGCCGCCTAGGGGACAGCAGGGGCACCCCAGGGACAGCGAGGGCACCCCCAGGGACACGTAGGGGACAGGAAGGGCACCCCCAGGGACACCTAGGGGACAGCCAGGGCCCCCCCAGGAACGCTTAGGGGACAGCCGGGGCACACCAGGGACACCCAGAGCACCCCCAGGGACACCTAGGGGACCTCCAGGGCACCCCCAGGGATACGTACGGGACAGCCAGGGAACCCCAGTGACACCCTGTGCACCCCCAGGGACACCCAGGGTGCCCCCGGGGACACCTCGGGGACTGCCAGGGCCCCACCAGGGACACCTACGGGACAGCCAGGGCAGCCCAGGGACACTCAGGGCACCCCCAGGGACACCTAGGGGACCTCCAGGGAACCCCAGGGACACGTACGGGACAGCCAGGGAACCCCACTGACACCCTGTGCACCCCCAGGGACACCCGAGTCCCCCCAGGGACACCTAGGGGATAGCCAGGGAACCCGAGGGACAGCCAGGGCACCCCCAGGGACACCTAGAGGACAGCCAGGGCACCCCCAGGGACACCTAGGGGACAGGCAGGGCACCCCCAGGGAAACCTAGGGGACAGCCAGGTTCCGCCCAGGGACACCAGGGCACCCCCAGGGCACCCCAGGGACCCACAGGGCACCCCCAGGGACACCAAAAGGACAGCCAGGGAACCCCAGGGACACCCAGGGTACCCCCAGGGACACCTAGGGGACAGCCAGGGCACCCTAGGGACAGCCAGGGCACCCCCAGGGACACCTAGGGGACAGGCAGGGCACCCCCAGGGACACCTAGGGGACAGCCAGGGCACCCCCACGGACACCTAGGGGACAGCCAGGGCACCCCCAGGGACACCTAGGGGACAGGCAGGGCACGCCCAGGGCCACGTAGGGGACCTCCAGGGCACCCCCAGGGACACCAAGGGGACAGCCAGGGCACCCTAGGGACAGCCAGGGCACCCCCAGGGCCACCTAGGGCACCCCAGGGACACCTAGGGGACAGCCAGGGCACACCAGGGTCAAGCCGGGCACCCCCAGGGACACCTAGGGGACAGGCAGGGCACCTCCAGGGACACCGAGGGGAAAGCCAGGGCACCCCCAGGGACACCTAGAGGACAGCCAGGGCCCCCCCAGGGACATCCAGGGCACACCCAGGGACACCTAGGGGTCAGCCAGGGAACCCCAGGGACACCCTGGGCACCCCCAGGGACACCTAGGGGACAGCCAGGGCCCCCCCCAGGGACACCTAGGGGACAGCCAGGGCACTCCAGGGACAGCCAGGGCACCTCCAGAGACACCAAGGGGACAGCCAGGGCACCGCCAGGGACACCAGGGCACGCCCAGGGCACCCCAGGGACCCACAGGGCACCCCCTGGGACACCTAGGGGACAGCCAGGGCACCCCAGGGACAGCCCGGGCACCCCCAGTGACACCTAGGGGACAGCCAGGGCACCCCCAGGGACACCCAGGGCACCCCCAGGGACACCTAGGGGACAGGCAGGGCACCCCCAGGGACACTGACGGGACAGCCAGGGCAACCCACGAGACCCCTAGGGGACAGCCAGGGCACTCGCAGGGACACTCTGGGCACCCACAGGGACACCTTGGGGACAGCCAGGGCACCCCCAGGGACACCCCGGGCACCCCCAGGCACACCTAGAGCACCCCCAGGGACACCTAGGGGAAGGCAGGACACCCCCAGGGACACTTAGGGGACAGCAGGGCACCCCCAGGGACATTTAGGGGTCAGCCAGGGCACTCCAGGGACACCCAGGAGACCCCCAGGGACACCTAGGGCACAAGGAGGGCACCCCCAGGGACACCGAGGGGACAGGCAGGGCACGCCCAGGGAAATCTAGGGGACAGGCAGGGCACCCCCAGGGACACCGAGGGGACAGCCAGGGCACCCCAGGAACACCCAGGGCACCCGCAGGGACACGTAGGGGACAGCAAGGGCACCCCAGGGACACCTAGGGGACAGGCAGGGCACTCCCAGGGACACTGACGGGACAGCCAGGGCAACCCACGAGACCCCTAGGGGACAGGCAGGGCACCCCCAGGGACACCGAGGGGACAGCCAGGGCCCCCCCAGGGACACCTAGGGGACAGGCAGGGCAACCCCAGGGCACCCCAGGGACACGTAGAGGACAGCCAGGGCACCCCAGGGACAGCCAGGGCACCCCCAGGGACACCTAGGGGACAGCCAGGGCACCCCGCGGACACCAAGGGGACAGCCAGGGCACCCCCAGGGACACCTAGGGGACAGCCAGGGCACCCCAGGAACACCCAGGGCACCCGTAGGGACACGTAGGGGACAGCCAGGGCACCCCAGGGACACCCTGGGCACCCACAGGGACACCTAGTAGACAGCCAGGGCACCACCAGGGACACCTAGGGGACAGGCAGGGCACCTCCAGAGACCCCTAGGGGACAGCCAGGGCCCCCCCAGGGACACCCAGGGGACAGCCAGGGAAACCGAGGGACAGCCAGGGCACCCCCAGGGACACCGAGGGGACAGCCAGGGCACTCCAGGGACAGCCAGGGCACCCCCAGGGACACCAGGGCACCCCCAGGGCACCCCAGGGACCCACAGGGCACCCCCAGGAACACCAAGGGGACAGGCAGGACACCCCAGGGACACCCAGGGCACCACCAGGGACATCTAGGGGACAGGCAGGGCACCCCCAGGGACACCCAGGGAACCCCAACGACACCTTGGGGACAGGCAGGGCACCCCCAGAACACCTAGGGGACAGGCAGGGCACTCCCAGGGACACTCTGGGCACCCACAGGGACACCGAGGGGACAGCCAGGGCACCCCCGGGGACACCTAGGGGACAGCCAGGGCACCCTAGGGACAGCCAGGGCACCCCCAGGGACACCTAGGGGACAGGCATGGCACCTCCAGGGACACCTAGGGGACAGCCAGGGCCCCCCCAAGGACACCTATGGGAAAGGCAGGGCACCCCCAGGGACACCGAGGGTACAGCCAGGGCACCCCAGGGACAGCCAGGGCACCCCCAGGGACAGCTAGGGGACAGTCAGGGCACCCCCAGGGACACCAAGGGGACAGCCAGAGCACCCCAAGGACAGCCAGGGCACCCCCAGGGACACCTAGGGGACAGCAAGGGCACCCCCAGGGACACCCTGGGCACCCCCAGGGACACCGAGGGGACAGCCAGGGCACCCCAGGGACACCCTGGGCACCCCCAGGGACACCGAGGGGACAGCCAGGGCACCCCAGGGACACCTAGGGGAAAGCCAGGGCACCCTGGGGACAGCCAGGGCACCCCCAGGGACACCGAGGGGAAAGCCAGGGCACCCTGGGGACAGCCAGGGCACCCCCAGGGACACCTAGGGGACAGGCAGGTCACTCCCAGGGACACCTAGGGGACAGCCAGGGCACCCTAGGGACAGCCAGGGCACCCCCAGGAAACCTAGGGGACATCCAGAGCACCCCAGAGACAGCCAGGGTACCCCCAGGGACAGCTAGGGGACAGCAAGGGCACCCCCAGGGATACCTAAGGGACACCCTGGGCACCCCCAGGGACACCAAGGGGACCCCCAGGGACACCTAGGGGACAGCCAGGGCACCCCAGGGACAGCGAGGGCACCCCCAGGGACACATAGGGGACCTCCAGGGAACCCCAGGGACACGTACGGGACAGACAGGGAACCCCAGTGACACCCTGTGCACCCCCAGGGACACCCAGGGCGCCCCCAGGGACACCTGGGGGACTGCCAGGGCCCCCCCAGGGACACCCAGGGGACAGCCAGGGCAGCCCAGGGACACTCAGGGCACCCACAGGGACACCTAGGGGACCTCCAGGGAACCCCAGGGACACGTACGGGACAGCCAGGGAACCCCACTGACACCCTGTGCACCCCCAGAGACACCCAGGGTCCCCCCAGGGACACCTAGGGGACAGCCAGGGAACGCGAGGGACAGCCAGGGCACCCGCAGGGACACCTAGGGGACAGCCAGGGAACCCGAGGGTCAGCCAGGGCACCCCCAGGGACACCTAGGGGACAGCCAGGGCACCCCCAGGGACATTTAGGGGACAGCCAGGGCACTCCAGGGACACCCAGGGCACCCCCAGGGACACCTAGGGGACAGACAGGGCACCCCAGGGACACTCAGGGAACCCCCAGGGCCGCCTAGGGGACAGCGAGGGCACCCCCATGGACACCTAGGGGACCTCCAGGGAACCCCAGGGACACGTACGGGACAGCCAGGGAACCCCAGTGACACCCTGTGCACCCCCAGGGACACCCAGGGCACCCCCAGAGACACCTAGGGGACAGCCAGGGAACCCCAGGGACACCCAGGGCACCCCCAAGGACACCTAGGGCACTCCAGGGACAGTGAGGGCACAGCCAGGGCACCCTAGGGACAGCCAGGGCACCCCCAGGGACACCTAGGGGACAGGCAGGGCACCCCCAGTGACACCTAGGGGACAGCCAGGGCACCCCCAGGGACACCTAGGGGACAGGCAGGGCACCCCCAGGGACACCCAGGGAACCCCAACGACACCTTGGGGACAGGCAGGGCACCCCCAGAACACCTAGGGGACAGGCAGGGCACTCCCAGGGACACTCTGGGCACCCACAGGGACACCGAGGGGACAGCCAGGGCACCCCCGGGGACACCTAGGGGACAGCCAGGGCACCCTAGGGACAGCCAGGGCACCCCCAGGGACACCTAGGGGACAGGCATGGCACCTCCAGGGACACCTAGGGGACAGCCAGGGCCCCCCCAAGGACACCTATGGGAAAGGCAGGGCACCCCCAGGGACACCGAGGGTACAGCCAGGGCACCCCAGGGACAGCCATGGCACCCCCAGGGACAGCTAGGGGACAGTCAGGGCACCCCCAGGGACACCAAGGGGACAGCCAGAGCACCCCAAGGACAGCCAGGGCACCCCCAGGGACACCTAGGGGACAGCAAGGGCACCCCCAGGGACACCCTGGGCACCCCCAGGGACACCGAGGGGACAGCCAGGGCACCCCAGGGACACCCTGGGCACCCCCAGGGACACCGAGGGGACAGCCAGGGCACCCCAGGGACACCTAGGGGAAAGCCAGGGCACCCTGGGGACAGCCAGGGCACCCCCAGGGACACCGAGGGGAAAGCCAGGGCACCCTGGGGACAGCCAGGGCACCCCCAGGGACACCTAGGGGACAGGCAGGTCACTCCCAGGGACACCTAGGGGACAGCCAGGGCACCCTAGGGACAGCCAGGGCACCCCCAGGAAACCTAGGGGACATCCAGAGCACCCCAGAGACAGCCAGGGTACCCCCAGGGACAGCTAGGGGACAGCAAGGGCACCCCCAGGGATACCTAAGGGACACCCTGGGCACCCCCAGGGACACCAAGGGGACCCCCAGGGACACCTAGGGGACAGCCAGGGCACCCCAGGGACAGCGAGGGCACCCGCAGGGACACATAGGGGTCCTCCAGGGAACCCCAGGGCCACGTACGGGACAGACAGGGAACCCCTGTGACACCCTGTGCACCCCCAGGGACACCCAGGGCGCCCCCAGGGACACCTGGGGGACTGCCAGGGCCCCCCCAGGGACACCCAGGGGACAGCCAGGGCAGCCCAGGGACACTCAGGGCACCCACAGGGACACCTAGGGGACCTCCAGGGAACCCCAGGGACACGTACGGGACAGCCAGGGAACCCCACTGACACCCTGTGCACCCCCAGAGACACCCAGGGCCCCCCCAGGGACACCTAGGGGACAGCCAGGGAACGCGAGGGACAGCCAGGGCACCCGCAGGGACACCTAGGGGACAGCCAGGGAACCCGAGGGACAGCCAGGGCACCCCCAGGGACACCTAGGGGACAGCCAGGGCACCCCCAGGGACATTTAGGGGACAGCCAGGGCACTCCAGGGACACCCAGGGCACCCCCAGGGACACCTAGGGGATAGACAGGGCACCCCAGGGACACTCAGGGCACCCCCAGGGCCGCCTAGGGGACAGCGAGGGCATCCCCATGGACACCTAGGGGACCTCCAGGGAACCCCAGGGACACGTACGGGACAGCCAGGGAACCCCAGTGACACCCTGTGCACCCCCAGGGACACCCAGGGCACCCCCAGAGACACCTAGGGGACAGCCAGGGAACCCCAGGGACACCCAGGGCACCCCCAAGGACACCTAGGGCACTCCAGGGACAGTGAGGGCACAGCCAGGGCACCCTAGGGACAGCCAGGGCACCCCCAGGGACACCTAGGGGACAGGCAGGGCACCCCCAGAGACACCTAGGGGACAGCCAGGGCACCCCCAGGGACACCTAGGGGACAGCCAGGGCACCCCCAGGGACACCTAGGGGACAGGCAGGGCACGCCCAGGGCCACGTAGGGGACCTCCAGGGCACCCCCAGGGACACCAAGGGGACAGCCAGGGCACCCTAGGGACAGCCAGGGCACCCCCAGGGACACCTAGGGCACCCCAGGGACACCTAGGGGACAGCCAGGGCACCCCAGGGTCACGCGGGGCACCCCCAGGGACACCTAGGGGACAGGCAGGGCACCTCCAGGTACACCGAGGTGAAAGCCAGGGCACCCCCAGGGACACCTAGGGGACAGCCAGGGCACCCAGAGGGACAGGGTGGGCACCCCCAGGGACACCTAGAGGACAGCCAGGGCCCCCCCAGGGACATCCAGGGCACCCCCAGGGACACCTAGGGCACATCCAGGGACACCTAAGGGACAGCCAGGTCACCCCCAGGGACACCTAGGGGACAGCCAGGGCACTCCAGGGACAGCCAGGGCACACCCAGGGACACCTAGGGGACACCCTGGGCACCCCCAGGGACACCAAGGGGATCCCCAGGGACACCTAGGGGACAGACAGGGCACCCCAGGGACAGCGAGGGCACCCCCAGGGACACCTAGGGGACCCCCAGGGACACCTAGGGGAAGGCAGGACACCCCCAGTGACACCTAGGGGACAGCCAGGGCACCCCCAGGGACAGGCAGGGCACCCCCAGGGACACCTAGGGGAAAGCCAGGGCACCCTAAAGACAGCCAGGGCACCCCCAGGGACACCTAGGGGACAGGCAGGGCACCCCAGGGACACCCTGGGCACCCCCAGGGACACCTAGTAGACAGCCAGGGCACCACCAGGGACACCTAGGGGACAGGCAGGGCACCTCCAGAGACCCCTAGGGGACAGCCAGGGCCCCCCCAGGGACACCCAGGGGACAGCCAGGGAAACCGAGGGACAGCCAGGGCACCCCCAGGGACACCGAGGGGACAGCCAGGGCACTCCAGGGACAGCCAGGGCACCCCCAGGGACACCAGGGCACCCCCAGGGAACCCCAGGGACCCACAGGGCACCCCCAGGAACACCAAGGGGACAGGCAGGACACCCCAGGGACACCCAGGGCACCACCAGGGACATCTAGGGGACAGGCAGGGCACCCCCAGGGACACCCAGGGAACCCCAACGACACCTTGGGGACAGGCAGGGCACCCCCAGAACACCTAGGGGACAGGCAGGGCACTCCCAGGGACACTCTGGGCACCCACAGGGACACCGAGGGGACAGCCAGGGCACCCCCGGGGACACCTAGGGGACAGCAAGGGCACCCTAGGGACAGCCAGGGCAACCCCAGGGACACCTAGGGGACAGGCATGGCACCTCCAGGGACACCTAGGGGACAGCCAGGGCCCCCCCAAGGACACCTATGGGAAAGGCAGGGCACCCCCAGGGACACCGAGAGTACAGCCAGGGCACCCCAGGGACAGCCAGGGCACCCCCAGGGACAGCTAGGGGACAGTCAGGGCACCCCCAGGGACACCAAGGGGACAGCCAGAGCACCCCAAGGACAGCCAGGGCACCCCCAGGGACACCTAGGGGACAGCAAGGGCACCCCCAGGGACACCCTGGGCACCCCCAGGGACACCGAGGGGACAGCCAGGGCACCCCAGGGACACCCTGGGCACCCCCAGGGACACCGAGGGGACAGCCAGGGCACCCCAGGGACACCTAGGGGAAAGCCAGGGCACCCTGGGGACAGCCAGGGCACCCCCAGGGACACCGAGGGGAAAGCCAGGGCACCCTGGGGACAGCCAGGGCACCCCCAGGGACACCTAGGGGACAGGCAGGTCACCCCCAGGGACACCTAGGGGACAGCCAGGACACCCTGGGGACAGCCATGGCACCCCCAGGGACACCGAGGGGAAAGCCAGGGCACCCTGGGGACAGCCAGGGCACCCCCAGGGACACCTAGGGGACAGGCAGGTCACTCCCAGGGACACCTAGGGGACAGCCAGGGCACCCTGGGGACAGCCAGGGCACCCCCAGGAAACCTAGGGGACATCCAGAGCACCCCAGAGACAGCCAGGGTACCCCCAGGGACAGCTAGGGGACAGCAAGGGCACCCCCAGGGATACCTAAGGGACACCCTGCGCACCCCCAGGGACACCAAGGGGACCCCCAGGGACACCTAGGGGACAGCCAGGGCACCCCAGGGACAGCGAGGGCACCCCCAGGGACACCTGGGGGACTGCCAGGGCCCCCCCAGGGACACCTAGGGGACAGCCAGGGCAGACCAGGGACACTCAGGGCACCCACAGGGACACCTAGGGGACCTCCAGGGAACCCCAGGGACACGTACGGGACAGCCAGGGAACCCCACTGACACCCTTTGCACCCCCAGGTACACCCAGGGCCCCCCCAGGGACACCTAGGGGACAGCCCGGGAACGCGAGGGACAGCCAGGGCACCCGCAGGGACACCTAGGGGACAGCCAGGGAACCCGAGGGACAGCCAGAGCACCCCCAGGGACACCAAGGGGACAGCCAGGGCACCCCCAGGGACATTTAGGGGACAGCCAGGGCACTCCAGGGACACCCAGGGCACCCCCAGGGACACCTAGGGGACAGACAGGGCACCCCAGGGACACTCAGGGCACCCCCAGGGCCGCCTAGGGGACAGCGAGGGCACCCCCATGGACACCTAGGGGACCTCCAGGGAAGCCCAGGGACACGTACGGGACAGCCAGAGAACCCCAGTGACACCCTGTGCACCCCCAGGGACACCCAGGGCACCCCCAGGGACACCTAGGGGACAGCCAGGGAACCCCAAGGACACCCAGGGCACCCCCATGGACACCTAGGGCACTCCAGGGACAGTGAGGGCACAGCCAGGGCACCCTAGGGACAGCCAGGGCACCCCCAGGGACACCTAGGGGACAGGCAGGGCACCCCCAGAGACACCTAGGGGACAGCCAGGGCACCCCCAGGGACACCTAGGGGACAGCCAGGGCACCCCCAGGGACACCTAGGGGACAGGCAGGGCACGCCCAGGGCCACGTAGGGGACCTCCAGGGCACCCCCAGGGACACCAAGGGGACAGCCAGGGCACCGTAGGGACAGCCAGGGCACCCCCAGGGACACCTAGGGCACCCCAGGGACACCTAGGGGACAGCCAGGGCACCCCAGGGTCACGCGGGGCACCCCCAGGGACACCTAGGGGACAGGCAGGGCACCTCCAGGGACACCGAGGGGAAAGCCAGGGCACCCCCAGGGACACCTAGGGGACAGCCAGGGCACCCAGAGGGACAGGGTGGGCACCCCCAGGGACACCTAGAGGACAGCCAGGGCCCCCCCAGGGACATCCAGGGCACCCCCAGGGACACCTAGGGCACATCCAGGGACACCTAAGGGACAGCCAGGGCACCCCCAGGGACACCTAGGGGACAGCCAGGGCACTCCAGGGACAGCCAGGGCACACCCAGGAACACCTAGGGGACACCCTGGGCACCCCCAGGGACACCTAGGGGACAGCCAGGGAACCTCAGGGACACCCTGTGCACCCCCAGGGACACCCAGGGCACACCCAGGGACACCTAGGGGACAGCCAGGGCACCCTAGGGACAGCCCGGGCACCCCCAGGGACACCGAGGGCACAGCCAGGGCACCCCCAGAGACACCGAGAGGACTGGCAGGGCAACCCCAAGGACACCTAGGGGACACGCAGGGTACCCCCAGGGACAATGAGGGGACAGCCATGGCACCCCCAGGGACAGCCAGGGCACCCCAGGGACATCTAGGGCACAGCCAGGGCACCCTAGGGACAGCCAGGGCACCTCCAGGGACACCTAGGGGACAGCCAGGGCACCCCCAGGGACACATAGGGGTCAGCCAGGGCACCCCCAGGGACACCTAGGGGACAGCCAGGGCACCCCGAGGGACACCAGGGCACCCCCAGGGACACCGAGGGCACAGCCAGGGCACCCTGGGGACAGCCAGGGCACCCCCAGGGACACGTAGGGGACAGCCAGGGCTCCCCCAGGGACACTCTGGGCACCCACAGGGACACCGTGGGGACATCCAGGGCACCCCCAGAGACACCAAGGGGACAGCCAGGGCACCCCAGGGACACCCAGGGCACCCCCAGGGACACCTAGGGGACAGGCAGGGCACCCCCAGGGAAGCCCAGGGCACCCTTAACGACACCTAGGGGACAGGCAGGGAACCCCCAGGGACACCTAGGGGACAGCCAGGGCACCCTAAAGACAGCAAGGGCACCCACAGGGACACCTAGGGGACAGGCAGGGCACCCCCAGGGACACCTAGGGGACAGCCAGGGCCCCCCCAGGGACACCCAGGGGACAGGCAGGGCACCCCCAGGGACACCGAGGGGAAAGCCAGGGCACCCCCAGGGATACCTAGGGGAAGGCAGGGCACCCCCAGGGACACCGAGGAACACAGCCAGGGCACCCTAGGGACAGCCAGGGCACCCCCTGGGCCACCTAGGGGACAGCCAGGGCACCCCAGGGACACCCAGGGCACCCCCAGGGACACCCAGGGCACACCCAGGGATACCTAGGGGACAGCCAGGGCACCCCGAGGGACACCGAGGGCACAGAAAGGGCACCCTAGGGACAGCCAGGGCACCCCCAAGGACACGTAGGGGACACGCAGGGTACCCCCAGGGACAACGAGGGGACAGCCAGGGCACCCCCAGGGACAGCCAAGGCACCCCAGGGACACCTAGGGCACAGCCAGGGCACCCTAGGGACAGCCAGGGCACCCCCAGGGACACCTAAGGGACAGGCAGGGCACCCCCAGGGACAGCTAGGGGACAGCCAGGGCACCCCGAGGGACACCAGGGCACCCCCAGGGACACCTAGGGGACAGCCAGGGCACCCTAAAGACAGCCAGGGCACCCCCAGGGACACCGAGGGGAAAGCCAGGGCACCCCCAGGGACATTTAGGGGACAGCCAGGGCACTCCCAGGGACACTCTGGGCACCCACAGGGACACCTTGGGGACAGCCAGGGCACCCAAGGGACACCCAGGGCACCCCTAGAGACACCGAGGGGACAGCCAGGGCACCCTAGGGACAGCCAGGGCACCCCCAGGGACACCTAGGGCACCCCCAGGGACACCTAGGGGACAGCCAGGGCACCCTAAAGACAGCCAGGGCACCCCCAGGGACACCGAGGGGAAAGCCAGGGCACCCCCAGGGCACCCTAGGGACAGCCATGGCACTCCAGGGAAACCCAGGGCACCCCCAGGGACAGCTAGGGGACAGCGAGGGCACCCCCGGGGACACCCAGGGCACCCCCAGGGCCGCCTAGGGGACAGCAAGGGCATTCCAGGGACAGCGAGGGCACCCCCAGGGACACCTAGGAGACCTCCAGGGAACCCCAGGGACACGTAGGGGACAGCCAGGGCACCCTAAAGACAGCCAGGGCACCCCCAGGGACACCCAGGGCACCCCCAGGGACACGTAGGGGACAGCCAGGGCACCCCAGGAAAACCCTGGGCACCCCCAGGGACACCGAGGGGACAGGCAGGGCACCCCAAGGACACCTAGAGGACAGCCAGGGCACCCCAGGGACAGCCAGGGCACCCCCTGGGCCACCTAGGGAACAGCCAGGGCACCCCAGGGACACGTAGGGGAAAGCCAGGGCACCCCAGGGACACCCAGGGCACCCCCAGGGACACCTAGGGGACAGCCAGGGCACCCCCAGGGACACCTAGAGGACAGCCAGGGCACCCTAGGGACAGCCAGGGCACCCCCAGGGACACCTAGGGGACAGCCAGGGCACCCTAGGGACAGCCAGGGCACCCCCAGGGACACCTAGGGCACAGCCAGGGCACCCTAGGGACAGCCAGGGCACCCCCAAGGACACCAAGGGCACAGCCAGGGCAGCCTAGGGACAGCCAGGGCACCCCCAGGGACACCTAGGGCACAGCCAGGGCACCCTAGGGACAGCCAGGGCACCCCCAGGGACACTGAGGGCACAGCCAGGGACCCCCAGGGACACTCAGGGCACCCCCAGGGACACCTAGGGGACAGCCAGGGCATCCCCAGGGACACCAAGGGCACCCCCAGGGACACCTAAGGGACAGCCAGGGCACCCCCAGGGACACCTAGGGGACAGGCAGGGCACCCCCAGGGACACCTAGGGGACAGCCAGGGCCCCCCCAGGGAAACCAGGGCACCCCCAGGGCACTCCAGGGACCCACAGGGGACCCCCAGGGACACCAAGGGGACAGCCAGGGCACCCCAGGGACACCCAGGGCACCCCAAGGGACACCTAGGGGACAGACAGGGCACCCTAGGGACAGCCAGGGCACCCCAGGGACACGCAGGGCACCCCCAGGGACACCCAGGGGACAGCCAGGGCACCCTAAAGACAGCCAGGGCACCCCCAGGGACACCTAGGTGAAAGGCAGGGCCCCCCCAGGGACACCCAGGGCACCCCGAGGGATACCTAGGGGACAGTCAGGGAATCCCCAGGGACACCCAGGGCACCCCCAGGGACACCTAGAGGACAGCCAGGGCACCCCAGGCACACCCAGGGCACCCCCAGGGACACCTAGGGGACAGCCAGGGCACCCTAGGGACAGCCAGGGCACCCCCAAGGACACCTAGCGGACAGGCAGGGCACCCCCAGGGACACCAAGGGGACATCCAGAGCACCCCAGGGACAGCCAGGGCACCCCCAGGGACAGCTAGGGGACAGCAAGGGCACCCTAGGGACAGCCAGGGCACCCCCAAGGACACCTAGCGGACAGGCAGGGCACCCCCAGGGACACCAAGGGGACATCCAGAGCACCCCAGGGACAGCCAGGGCACCCCCAGGGACAGCTAGGGGACAGCCAGGGCCTCCCAAGAGACACACAGGGCACCCCCAGGGACACCTAGGGGACAGCCAGGGCCCCCCCAGAGACACCCAGGGCACCCCCAGGGACACCTAGGGGACAGCCAGGGAACCCCAGGGACGCCCTGTGCACCCCCAGGGACACCCAGGTCACCCCCAGGGCACCCCCAGGGACACCTAGGGGACAGCCAGGGACCCCCAGGGACACCTAAGGGAAAGCCAGGGAACCCCAGGGACACCCTGTGCACGCCCAGGGACACCCACGGCACACCCAGGGACACCTAGGGGACAGCCAGGGCACCCTAGGGACACCGAGGGCACAGCCAGGGCACCCCCAGGGACACGGAGAGGACAGGCAGGGCACCACATGGACAGCGATGGAACCCCCAGGGACACCCAGGGCACCCCCAGGACACCTACGGGATAGCCAGGGCACCCCGAAGGACAGGGAGGGCACCCCCAGGGACACCTAGAGGACAGCCAGGGCCCCCCCAGGGACACCCAGGGCACCCCCAGGGACACCTAGGGGACAGCCAGGGCACTCCCAGGGACACCCAGGGCACCCCCAGGGACACCTAGGGGACCTCCAGGGAACCCCAGGGATAGGTACGGGACAGCCAGGGAACCCCAGTGACACCCTGTGCACCTCCAGGGACATCCAGGGAACCCCCAGAGACACCTACTGGACAGCCAGGGAACCCCAGAGACACCCTGGGCACCCCCGGGGACACCCAGGGCCCCCCCAGGGACACCTAGGGGACAGCCAGGGAACCCCCAGGGACACCTAGGGGACAGGCAGGGCACCCCCAGGGATACCTAGTGGACAGGCAGGTCCCCACCAGGGACACCTAGGGGACAGCCAGGGCCCCCCCAGGGACACCAAGGGGACAGCCAGGGCACCCCAGGGACAGCGAGGGCACCCTCAGGGACACCTAGGGGACAGCCAGGGCCCCCCCAGGGACACCTAGGGGACAGCCAGGGCCCCCCAGGGACACCCAGGGCACCCCCAGGGACACCCAGGACACCCCCAGGGACACCAAGGGGACAGCCAGGGCACCCCTGGGACATCCAGGGCACCCCCAGGGACACCTAGGGGACAGGCAGGGCACCCCCAGGGACACCTAGGGGACAGGCAGGGCACCCCCAGGGACACCCAGGCACCCCCAGAGTACACCTAGGGGACAGCCAGGGCACCCCAGGGACAGCGAGGGCACCCCCAGGGACACCTAGGGGACCTTCAGGGAACCCCAGGGACAGGTACGGGACAGCCAGGGAACCCCAGTGACACCCTGTGCACCTCCAGGGACATCCAGGGAACCCCCAGGGACACCTACGGGACAGCCAGTGAACCCCAGGGACACCCTGGGCACCCCCAGGGACACCCAGGGCCCCCCCAGGGACACCTAGGGGACAGCCAGGGAACCCCAGGGACACCCAGGGCACCCCCATGGACACCTAGGGGACAGGCAGGGCACCCCCAGGGACACCTAGGGGACAGGCAGGGCACCCCCAAGGGACACCAAGGGGACAGCCAGGGCACCCCCAGGGACACCTACGGGACAGCAAGGGCACCCCCAGGGACACCCTGGGAACCCCCAGGGACACGTAGGGGACAGCCAGGGCACCACAGAGACACCCAGGGCAACCCCAGGGACACCTAGGGGACAGCCAGGGCACCTTAGGGACAGCCAGGGCACCCCCAAGATACGAAGGGGACAGCCAGGGCACCCCCAGGGACACCTAGAGGACAGGCAGGGCACCCCCAGGGACACCTAGGGGACAGGCAGGTCCCCCCCAGGGACACCTAGGGGAAAGCCAGGGCCCCCCCAGGGACACCAAGGGGACAGCCAGGGCACCCCAGGGACAGCCAGGGCACCCCCAGGGACAGATAGGGGACAGCAAGGGCACCCTAGGGACAGCCAGGGCACCCCCAAGGACACCTAGCGGACAGGCAGGGCACCCCCAGGGACACCAAGGGGACATCCAGAGCACCCCAGGGACAGCCAGGGCACCCCCAGGGACAGCTAGGGGACAGCAAGGGCACCCTAGGGACAGCCAGGGCACCCCCAAGGACACCTAGCGGACAGGCAGGGCACCCCCAGGGACACCAAGGGGACATCCAGAGCACCCCAGGGACAGCCAGGGCACCCCCAGGGACAGCTAGGGGACAGCCAGGGCCTCCCAAGAGACACACAGGGCACCCCCAGGGACACCTAGGGGACAGCCAGGGCCCCCCCAGAGACACCCAGGGCACCCCCAGGGACACCTAGGGGACAGCCAGGGAACCCCAGGGACGCCCTGTGCACCCCCAGGGACACCCAGGTCACCCCCAGGGCACCCCCAGGGACACCTAGGGGACAGCCAGGGACCCCCAGGGACACCTAAGGGAAAGCCAGGGAACCCCAGGGACACCCTGTGCACGCCCAGGGACACCCACGGCACACCCAGGGACACCTAGGGGACAGCCAGGGCACCCTAGGGACACCGAGGGCACAGCCAGGGCACCCCCAGGGACACGGAGAGGACAGGCAGGGCACCCCATGGACAGCGATGGAACCCCCAGGGACACCCAGGGCACCCCCAGGACACCTACGGGATAGCCAGGGCACCCCGAAGGACAGGGAGGGCACCCCCAGGGACACCTAGAGGACAGCCAGGGCCCCCCCAGGGACACCCAGGGCACCCCCAGGGACACCTAAGGGACAGCCAGGGCACCCTAAAGACAGCCAGGGCACCCCCAGGGACACCTAGGGGACAGCCAGGGCACTCCCAGGGACACCCAGGGCACCCCCAAGGACACCTAGGGGACCTCCAGGAAACCCCAGGGATAGGTACGGGACAGCCAGGGAACCCCAGAGACACCCTGGGCACCCCCGGGGACACCCAGGGCCCCCCCAGGGACACCTAGGGGACAGCCAGGGAACCCCCAGGGACACCTAGGGGACAGGCAGGGCACCCCCAGGGATACCTAGGGGACAGCCAGGGCCCCCCCAGGGACACCAAGGGACAGCCAGGGCACCCCCAGGGACACCTAGGGGAAGGCAGAGCACCCCCAGGGACATTTAGGGGACAGCCAGGGCACCCCCAGGGACACTTAGGGCACCCCCAGGGACACCTAGGGGACAGCCAGGGCACCCTAAAGACAGCCAGGGCACCCCCAGGGACACCGAGGGGAAAGCCAGGGCACCCCCAGGGACATTTAGGGGACAGCCAGGGCACTCCAGGGACACCCAGGGCACCCCAAGGGACACCTAGGGGACAGCGAGGGCACCCCCGGGGACACCCAGGGCACCCCCAGGGCCGCCTAGGGGACAGCAAGGGCACCCCAGGGACAGCGAGGGCACCCCCAGTGACACCCAGGGCCCCCCTAGGGACACCTAGGGCACAGGCAGGGCACCCCCAGGGACACCGAGGGGACAGCCAGGGCCCCCCCAGGGACACCGAGGGGACAGGCAGGGCAACCCCAGGGCACCCCAGGCACACGTAGATGACAGCCATGGCACCCCAGTGACAGCCAGGGCACCCCCAGGGACAGCTAGGGGACAGCCAGGGCACCGCACGGACACCAAGGGGACAGCCATGGCACCGTAGGGACACCCAGGGCACCCGCAGGGACACGTAGGGGACAGCCAGGGCACCCCAGGGACACCCTGGGCACCCCCAGGGACACCTAGGGGACAGCCAGGGCACTCCCAGGGACACCCTGGGAACCCCCAGGGACACCGAGGGGACAGCCAGGGCACCCCATGGACACCTAGGGGACAGCGAAGGCAACCCCAGGGACACCTAGAGGACAGCCAGGGCCCCCCCAGGGACACCCAGGGCACCCCCAGGGACACCTAGGGGACAGCCAGGGCACCCTAAAGACAGCCAGGGCACCCCCAGGGACACCTAGGGGACAGCCAGGGCACTCCCAGGGACACCCAGGGCACCCCCAGGGACACCTAGGGGACCTCCAGGGAACCCCAGGGATAGGTACGGGACAGCCAGGGAACCCCAGTGACACCCTGTGCACCTCCAGGGACATCCAGGGAACCCCCAGAGACACCTACCGGACAGCCAGGGAACCCCAGAGACACCCTGGGCACCCCCGGGGACACCCAGGGCCCCCCCAGGGACACCTAGGGGACAGCCAGGGAACCCCCAGGGACACCTAGGGGACAGGCAGGGCACCCCCAGGGATACCTAGGGGACAGGCAGGTCCCCCCCAGGGACACCAAGGGGACAGCCAGGGCACCCCAGGGACAGCGAGGGCACCCTCAGGGACACCTAGGGGACAGCCAGGGCCCCCCAGGGACACCTAGGGGACAGCCAGGGCCCCCCCAGGGACACCCAGGGCACCCCCAGGGACACCCAGGACACCCCCAGGGACACCAAGGGGACAGCCAGGGCACCCCAGGGACATCCAGGGCACCCCCAGGGACACCTAGGGGACAGGCAGGGCACCCCCAGGGACACCTAGGGGACAGGCAGGGCACCCCCAGGGACACCCAGGCACCCCCAGAGTACACCTAGGGGACAGCCAGGGCACCCCAGGGACAGCGAGGGCACCCCCAGGGACACCTAGGGGACCTTCAGGGAACCCCAGGGACAGGTACGGGACAGCCAGGGAACCCCAGTGACACCCTGTGCACCTCCAGGGACATCCAGGGAACCCCCAGGGACACCTACGGGACAGCCAGTGAACCCCAGGGCCACCCTGGGCACCCCCAGAGACACCCAGGGCCCCCCCAGGGACACCTAGGGGACAGCCAGGGAACCCCAGGGACACCCAGGGCACCCCCATGGACACCTAGGGGACAGGCAGGGCACCCCCAGGGACACCTAGGGGACAGGCAGGGCACCCCCAAGGGACACCAAGGGGACAGCCAGGGCACCCCCAGGGACACCTACGGGACAGCAAGGGCACCCCCAGGGACACCCTGGGAACCCCCAGGGACACGTAGGGGACAGCCAGGGCACCACAGAGACACCCAGGGCAACCCCAGGGACACCTAGGGGACAGCCAGGGCACCTTAGGGACAGCCAGGGCACCCCCAAGATACGAAGGGGACAGCCAGGGCACCCCCAGGGACACCTAGAGGACAGGCAGGGCACCCCCAGGGACACCTAGGGGACAGGCAGGTCCCCCCCAGGGACACCTAGGGGAAAGCCAGGGCCCCCCCAGGGACACCAAGGGGACAGCCAGGGCACCCCAGGGACAGCGAGGGCACCCTCAGGGACACCTAGGGGACAGCCAGGGCCCCCCCAGGGACACCAAGGGACAGCCAGGGCACCCCCAGGGACACCTAGGGGAAGGCAGAGCACCCCCAGGGACATTTAGGGGACAGCCAGGGCACCCCCAGGGACACTTAGGGCACCCCGAGGGACACCTAGGGGACAGCCAGGGCACCCTAAAGACAGCCAGGGCACCCCCAGGGACACCGAGGGGAAAGCCAGGGCACCTCCAGGGACATTTAGGGGACAGCCAGGGCACTCCAGGGACACCCAGGGCACCCCAAGGGACACCTAGGGGACAGCGAGGGCACCCCCGGGGACACCCAGGGCACCCCCAGGGCCGCCTAGGGGACAGCAAGGGCACCCCAGGGACAGCGAGGGCACCCCCAGTGACACCCAGGGCCCCCCTAGGGACACCTAGGGCACAGGCAGGGCACCCCCAGGGACACCGAGGGGACAGCCAGGGCCCCCCCAGGGACACCGAGGGGACAGGCAGGGCAACCCCAGGGCACCCCAGGCACACGTAGATGACAGCCATGGCACCCCAGTGACAGCCAGGGCACCCCCAGGGACAGCTAGGGGACAGCCAGGGCACCGCACGGACACCAAGGGGACAGCCATGGCACCGTAGGGACACCCAGGGCACCCGCAGGGACACGTAGGGGACAGCCAGGGCACCCCAGGGACACCCTGGGCACCCCCAGGGACACCTAGGGGACAGCCAGGGGACTCCCAGGGACACCCTGGGAACCCCCAGGGACACCGAGGGGACAGCCAGGGCACCCCAGGGACACCTAGGGGACAGCGAAGGCAACCCCAGGGACACCTTGTGGACAGCCAGGGCACCCTCTGGGCACCCCAGGGACAGTCAGGGCACCCCCAGGGACAGCCAGGGCACCCCCAGGGACACCTAGGGGACAGCCAGGGCACCCCAGGGCACCCCAGGGACACCCAGGGCACCCCCAGGGACACCTAGGGGACAGGCAGGGCACCCCCAAGGGACACCAAGGGGCAGCCAGGGCACCCCCAGGGACACCTACGGGACAGCAAGGGCACCCCCAGGGACACCCTGGGCACCCCCAGGGACACGTAGGGGACAGCCAGGGCACCCCAGAGACACCCAGGGCAACCCCAGGGACACCTAGGGGACAGCCAGGGCACCTTAGGGACAGCCAGGGCACCCCCAAGATACGAAGGGGACAGCCAGGGCACCCCCAGGGACACCTAGAGGACAGGCAGGGCACCCCCAGGGACACCTAGGGGACAGGCAGGTCCCCCCCAGGGACACCTAGGGGAAAGCCAGGGCCCCCCCAGGGACACCAAGGGGACAGCCAGGGCACCCCAGGGACAGCCAGGGCACCCCCAGGGACAGCTAGGGGACAGCAAGGGCACCCTAGGGACAGCCAGGGCACCCCCAAGGACACCTAGCGGACAGGCAGGGCACCCCCAGGGACACCAAGGGGACATCCAGAGCACCCCAGGGACAGCCAGGGCACCCCCAGGGACAGCTAGGGGACAGCAAGGGCACCCTAGGGACAGCCAGGGCACCCCCAAGGACACCTAGCGGACAGGCAGGGCACCCCCAGGGACACCAAGGGGACATCCAGAGCACCCCAGGGACAGCCAGGGCACCCCCAGGGACAGCTAGGGGACAGCCAGGGCCTCCCAAGAGACACACAGGGCACCCCCAGGGACACCTAGGGGACAGCCAGGGCCCCCCCAGAGACACCCAGGGCACCCCCAGGGACACCTAGGGGACAGCCAGGGAACCCCAGGGACGCCCTGTGCACCCCCAGGGACACCCAGGTCACCCCCAGGGCACCCCCAGGGACACCTAGGGGACAGCCAGGGACCCCCAGGGACACCTAAGGGAAAGCCAGGGAACCCCAGGGACACCCTGTGCACGCCCAGGGACACCCACGGCACACCCAGGGACACCTAGGGGACAGCCAGGGCACCCTAGGGACACCGAGGGCACAGCCAGGGCACCCCCAGGGACACGGAGAGGACAGGCAGGGCACCCCATGGACAGCGATGGAACCCCCAGGGACACCCAGGGCACCCCCAGGACACCTACGGGATAGCCAGGGCACCCCGAAGGACAGGGAGGGCACCCCCAGGGACACCTAGAGGACAGCCAGGGCCCCCCCAGGGACACCCAGGGCACCCCCAGGGACACCTAAGGGACAGCCAGGGCACCCTAAAGACAGCCAGGGCACCCCCAGGGACACCTAGGGGACAGCCAGGGCACTCCCAGGGACACCCAGGGCACCCCCAAGGACACCTAGGGGACCTCCAGGAAACCCCAGGGATAGGTACGGGACAGCCAGGGAACCCCAGAGACACCCTGGGCACCCCCGGGGACACCCAGGGCCCCCCCAGGGACACCTAGGGGACAGCCAGGGAACCCCCAGGGACACCTAGGGGACAGGCAGGGCACCCCCAGGGATACCTAGGGGACAGGCAGGTCCCCCCCAGGGACACCAAGGGGACAGCCAGGGCACCCCAGGGACAGCGAGGGCACCCTCAGGGACACCTAGGGGACAGCCAGGGCCCCCCCAGGGACACCTAGGGGACAGCCAGGGCCCCCCCAGGGACACCCAGGGTGTCCCTGGGGGTGCCCTGGGTGTCCCTGGAGTGCCCTGGCTGTCCCCTAAATGTCCCTGGGGGTGCCCTGGCTGTCCCCTAGGTGTCCCTGGGGATGCCCTGGCTTTCCCCTCGGTGTCCCTGGGGGTGCCCTGCCTGTCCCCTAGGTGTCCCTGGGGGTGCCCTGGCTGTCTTTAGGGTGCCCTGGCTGTCCCCTAGGTGTCCCTGGGGGTGCCCTGGGTGTCCCTGGAGTGCCCTGGCTGTCCCCTAGTTGTCCCTGGGGGGGCCCTGGCTGTCCCCTAGGTGTCCCTGGGGGTGCCCTGCCTGTCCCCTAGGTGTCCCTGGGGGTGCCCTGGCTGTCCTCTAGGTGTCCCTGGGGGTGCCCTGGGTGTCCCTGGGGATGCCCTGGCTGTCCCCTAGGTGTCCCTGGCGTTGCCCTGGCTGTCCCTAGGGTGCCCTGGCTGTGCCCTTGGTGTCCCTGGGGGTGCTCTGGCTGTCCCTAGGGTGCCCTGGCTGTGCGCTCGGTGTCTCTGGGGGTGCCCTAGGTGTCCCTGGGGGTGACCTCGGTGTCCCTGGGGGTGCCCTGGCTGTCCCCTAGGTGTCCCTGGGAGAGGCCTGGGTGTGCCTGGGGTGCCCTGGCTGTCCCCTAGGTGTCCCTGGGGGTGCCCTGGGTGTCCCTGGGGGTGCCCTGGAGGTCCCCTAGGTGTCCCTGGGGGTGCCCTGGGTGTCCCTGGTGTGCCCTGGCTGTCCCCAAGGTGTCCCTGTGGGTGCCCAAAGTGTCCCTGGGAGTGCCCTGGCTGTCCCCTAGGGGTCTCTGGGGGTGCCCTGGCTGTCCCGTCAGTGGCCCTGGGGGTGCCCTGCCTGTCCCCTAGGTGTCCCTGGGGGTCCCCTTGGTGTCCCTGGGGGTGCCCAGGGTGTTCCTTAGGTGTCCCTGGGGGTGCCCTGGCTGTCCCTGGGGTGCTCTGGATGTCCCCTTGGTGTCCCTGGGGGTGCCCTGGCTGTCCCTAGGGTGCCCTGGCTGTGCCCTAGGGGTCCCTGGGGGTGCCCTGGCTGTCCCTAGGGTGCCCTGGCTGTCACCTAGGTGTCCCTTGGGGTGCCCTGGCTGTCCCCTAGGGGTCTCTGGGGGTGCCGTGCCTGTCCCCTAGGTGTCCCTTGGGCGCCCTGGCCGTCCCGTTAGTGTCCCTGGGGGTGCCCTGGCTGTCCCCTAGGTGTCCCTGGGGGTGTCCTGCCTTCCCCTAGGTGTCCCTGGGGGTGCCCTGGCTTTCCCTTCGGTGTCCCTGTGCGTGCCCTGCCTGTCCCCTTGGTGTCCCTGGGGGTGCCCTCTGGGTCCCTGGGGTGCCCTGGGTGTGCCCTGGTTTCCCTGGGGGAGCCCTGGCTGTCCCCTAGGAGTCCCTGGGGGTGCCCTGCCTGTCCCCTAGGTGTCCCTGGGGGTGCCCTGGCTGTCGCTCGGGTTCCCTGGCTGTCCCCTAGGTGTCCCTGGGGGTGCCCAGGGTGTCCCTGGGGTTCCCTGGCTGTCCCCTAGGTGTCCCTTGGGGGGCCCTGCGTGTCCCTGGGGGTGCACAGGGTGTCAGTGGGGTTCCCTGGCTGTCCCGTACGTGTCCCTGGGGGGGTCCTTGCTGTCCCCTAAGTGTCCCTGGGGGGGCCCTGGCTGTCCCTGAGGTGCCCTGGATGTCCCCTAGGTGTCCCTGGGGGGGCCCTGGCTGTCCCCTAGGTGTCCCTTGGGGTGCCCTCGCTGTCCCTGGGGTGCCCTGGCTGTCCCCTTGGTGGCCCTGGGGGTGCCCTGGGTGTCCCTGGGGGTGCCCTGGAGGTCCCCTTGGTGTCCCTGGGGGTACCCTGGCTGTCCCTGGGGTGCCCTGGCTGTCCCCTAGGTGTCCCTGGGTGTGCCCTGGGTGTCCCTGGGGGTGCCCTGGCTTTCCCCTAGGTGTCCCTGGGGGTGCCCTGGCTGTCCCTAGGGCGCCCTGGGGGTGCCCTAGGTGTCCCTGGGGGTGCCCTGGCTGTCCCTGGAGTGCCCTGGCTGTCCCGTCTGTGTCCCTGTGGGTGCCCTGATTGTCCCTGGGGTGCCCAGGGGTTGCCCTGGCTGTCCCCTCGGTGTCCCTGGGGGTGCCCACGGTGTCCCTGGGAGTGCCCTGGCTGTCCCCTAGGTGTCCCTGGGGGTGCCCTGGCTGTCCCTGGAGTGCCCTGGCTGTCCCGTCTGTGTCCCTGTGGGTGCCCTGATTGTCCCTGGGGTGCCCAGGGGTTGCCCTGGCTGTCCCCTCGGTGTCCCTGGGGGTGCCCACGGTGTCCCTGGGGGTGCCCTGGCTGTCCCCTTCGTGTCTTGGGGGTTCCCTCGCTGTCCCTGGTGTGCCCTGGCTGTCCCCTTCGTGGCCCTGGGGGTGCCCTGGCTGTTCACTAGGTGTCCCTGGGGGTGCCCTGGGTGTCCCTGGGGGGGCCCTGGCTGTCCCCTAGGGGTCTTTGGGGTGCCCTGCCTGTCCCCTAGGTGTCCCTGGGAGTGCCCTGGCTGTCCCCTAGGTGTCCCTGGGGGTGCCCTGCATGTCCCTGGGGTGCCCTGGCTGTCCCATAGGTGTCCCTGGGGGTGCCCTGGCTGTCCCGTCAGTGTCCCTGGGGGTGACCTGCCTGTCCCCTAGGTGTCGTTGGGGGTGCCCTGGGCGTCCCTGGCGGTGCCCTGGCTGTCCCCTAGGTGTCCCTGGGGGTGCCCTGGGTGTCCCTGGGGTTACCCTGGCTGTCCCCTTCGTGTCCCTGGGGGTGCCCAGAGTGTCCCTGTAGGTGCCCTCGTTGTCCCCTAGGGATCTCTGGGGGTGCCCTGGCTGTCCCGTCAGTGTCCCTGGGGGTGCCCTGCCTGTCCCCTTGGTGTTCCTGGGGGTGCCCGGCCTGTCCCCTAGGTGTCTCTGGGGGTGCCCTGGGTGTCGCTGGAGTGCCCTGGCTGTCCCCTAAATGTCCCTGGGGGTGCCCTGGCTGTCCCCAAGGTGTCCCTGGGGGTGTCCTGCCTTCCCCTAGGTGTCCCTGGGGGTGCCCTGGCTTTCCCCTCGGTGTCCCTGGGGGTGCCCTGCCTGTCCCCTAGGTGTCCCTGGGGGTGCCTTGGCTGTCTTTAGGGTGCCCTGGCTGTCCCCTAGGTGTCCCTGGGGGTGCCCTGGGTTTCCCTGGAGTGCCCTGGCTGTCCCCTAGTTGTCCCTGGGGGTGCCCTGGCTGTCCCCTAGGTGTCCCTGGGGGTGCCCTGCCTGTCCCCTAGGTGTCCCTGGGGGTGCCCTGCCTGTCCTCTAGGTGTCCCTGGGAGTGCCCTGGGTATCCCTGGGGATGCCCTGGCTGTCCCCTAGGTGTCTTTGGGGGTGCGCTGGGTGTCCCTGGGGGGGCCCTGGCTGTGCCCTTGGTGTCCCTGGGGGTGCTCTGGCTGTCCCTCGGGTGCCCTGGCTGTCCCCTAGGCGTCCCTGGGGGTGCCCTGGCTGTCTCTGGAGTGCCCTGGCTGTCCCCTAGGTGTCCCTGGGTGTGCCCTCGCTGTCCCCTAGGTGTCCCTGGGGGTGCCCTTGGTGTCTCTGGGGGGGCCCTGGCTGTGCCCTAGGGGTCTCTGGGGGTGCCCTACCTGTCCCCTAGGTGTCCCTGGGGGTGCCCTGGCTGTCCCCTAGGTGTCCCTGGGGGTGCCCATGGTGTCCCTGGGGGGGCCCTGGCTGTCCCCTAGGGGTCTCTGGGGGTGCCCGATCTGTCCCCTAGGTGTCCCTGAGGGTGCCCTGGGTGTCCCTGGGGTGCCATGGCTGTACCCTAGGTGTCCCTGGGGGTGTCCTGCCTTCCCCTAGGTGTCCCTCGGGTGCCCTGGCTTTCCCCTAGGTGTCCCTGGGGGTGCCCTGCCTGTCCCCTAGGTGTCGTTGGGGGTGCCCTGGGTGTCCCTGGGGGTGCCCTGCCTGTCCCCTAGGTGTCCCTGGGGTGCCCTGGCTGTCCCCTTCGTGTCCCTTGGGGTGCCCTGGGTGTCCCTGGGGGTGCCCTGGCGGTCCCTAGGGTACCCTGGCTGTCCCCTAGGTGTCCCTGGGGGTGCCCTGGATGTCCCTGAGGTGCCCTGGCTGTCTTCAAGGTGTCCCTGTGGGTGCCCAGAGTGGCCCTGGGAGTGCCCTGGCTGTCCCCTTGGGGTCTCTGTGGGTGCCCTGGCTGTCCCGTCAGTGTCCCTGGGAGTGCCCTGCCTGTCCCCTAGGTGTCCCTGGGGGTGCTCGGCCTGTCCCCTAGGTGTCCCTGGGGGTGCCCTGGGTGTCCCTGGAGTGCCCTGGCTGTCCCCTAAATGTCCCTGGGGGTGCCCTGGCTGTCCCCTAGGTGTCCCTGGGGGTGCCCTGGCTTTCCCCTCGGTGTCCCTGGGGGTGCCCTGGCTGTCCCCTAGGTGTCCCTGTGGGTGCCCTGGGTGTCCCTGGAGTGCCCTGGCTGTCCCCTAGTTGTCCCTGGGGGGGCCCTGGCTGTCCCCTAGGTGTCCCTGGGGGTGCCCTGCCTGTCCCCTAGGTGTCCCTGGGGGTGCCCTGGCTGTCCTCTAGGTGTCCCTGGGGGTGCCATGGGCGTCCCTGGGGATGCCCTGGCTGTCCCCTAGGTGTCCCTGGCGTTGCCATGGCTGTCCCTAGGGTGCCCTGGCTGTGCCCTTGGTGTCCCTGGGGGTGCTCTGGCTGTCCCTCGGGTGCCCTGGCTGTCCCCTAGGTGTCCCTGGGGGTGCCCTGGCTGTCCCGTCAGTGTCTCTGGGGGTGCCCTGCCTGTCCCCTCGGTGTCCCTGGGGGTGCCCTGGCTGTCCCTAGGGTGCCGTGGCTGTCCCCTAGGTGTCCCTGGGGGTGCCCTGGGTGTGCCTGGGGTGCCCTGGCTGTCCCCTAGGTGTCCCTGGGGGCTACCTGGGTGTCCCTGGGGTGCCCAGGGGGTGCCCTGCCTGTCCTCTAGGTGTCCCTGGGGGTGCACTGGCTGTCCCCTAGGTGTCCCTGGGGGTGCCCTGGCTGTCCCCTAGGTGTCCCTGGGGGTGCCCTGGGTGTCCCTGGAGTGCCCTGGCTGTCCCCTAAATGTCCCTGGGAGTGCCCTGGCTTTCCCCTCGGTGTCCCTGGGGGTGCCCTGCCTGTCCCCTAGGTGTCTCTGGGTGTGCCCTGCCTGTCCCCTAGGTGTCGTTGGGGGTGCCCTGGGTGTCCCTGGGTGTGCCCTGCCTGTCCCCTAGGTGTCCCTGGGCGTGCCCTGGGTGTCCCTGGGGTGCCCTGGCTGTCCCCTAGGTGTCTCTGGGGGTGCCTAGGGTGTCCCTGGGGTTCCCTTGCTGTCCCCTAGGTGTCCCTGGGGGGGCCCTGGGTGTCCCTGGGGGTGCACAGGGTGTCCCTGGGGTTCCCTGGCTGTCCCGTAGGTTTCCCTGGGGGTGCCCTGAGTGTCCCTGGGCTGCCCTGGCTGTCCCCTAGGTGTCCCTGAGGGTGCCCTCGCTGTCCCTGGGGTGCCCTGGCTGTCCCCTCGGTGTCCCTGGGGGTCCTCTTGGTGTCCCTGGGGGTGCCCAGCGTGTCCCTTAGGTGTTCCTGGGGGTGCCCTGGCTGTCGCTGGAGTTCCCTGGCTGTCCCCGTGGTGTCCCTGGTGGTGCCCTGACTGTGCCCTCGGTGTCCCTGAGGCTGCCCTGTCTGTCCCTAGGGTTCCCTGGTTGTGCCCTAGGTGTCCCTGGGGGTGCCCATGGTGTCCCTAGGGTGCCCTGGCTATGCCCTTGGTGTCCCTGGGGGAGCCCTGGCTGTCCCCTAGGGGTCTCTGGGGGTGCCATGCCTGTCCCCTAGGTGTCCCTGGGGGTGCCCTGGCTGTGCCCTCGGTGTCCCTGGGGGTGCCCTGGCTGTCCCTAGGGTGCCCTGGCTGTGCCCGAGGTGTCCCTGGGGGTGCCCTGGCTGTCCCTAGGGTGCCCTGGCTGTGCCCTAGGTGTCCCTGGGGGTGCCCTGGCTGTCCCTCGGGTTCCCTGGCTGTCCCCTAGGTGTCCCTGGGGGTTCCCCGCCTGTCCCCTAGGTGTCCCTGGGGGTGCCCTGGCTGTCCTCTAGGTGTCCCTGGGGGTGCCCTGGCTGTCCCTCGGGTTCCCTGGCTGTCCCCTAGGTGTCCCTGGGGGTGCCTTCGCTGTCCCTTGGTTGCCCTGGCTGTCCCCTAGGTGTCCCTGGGTGTCCCCTTGGTGTCCCTGGGGGTGCCCAGGGTGTCCCTTAGGTGTCCCTGGGGGTGCCCTTGCTGTCCCCTAGCTGTCCCTGGGGGTGCCCTGGCTGTCCCTAGTGCGCCCTGGCTGTCCCCTAGGTGTCCCTGGGGGTGCCCTGGGTGTGCCTGGGGTGCCCTGGCTGTCCTCTAGTCGTCCCTGGGGGTGCCCTGGGTGTCCCTGGGGATGCCCTGGCTGTCCCCTAGGTGTCCCTGGGGGTGCCCTGAGTGTCCCTGGGGGGGCCCGGGCTGTCCCTAGGGTGCCCTGGCTGTCCCCTAGGTGTCCCTGGGGGTGCCCTGGCTGTCCCTAGGGTGCCCTGGCTGTCCTCTAGGTGTCCCTGGGGGTGCCCTGGCTGTCCCCTAGGTGTCCCTGGGGGTGCCCTGGGTGTCCCTGGGGTGCACTGGCTTTCCCCTACGTGTCCCTGGGGTGCCCTGGCTGTCCCTAGGGTGCCCTGGCTGTCCCCTAGGTGTCCCTAGGGTGCCCTGCGTGTCCCCTCGGTGTCCCTGGGGGTGCCCAGGGTGTCCCTGGGGCGCCCTGGCTGTCCCCTACGTGTCCCTGGGGGTTCCCTGGGTGTCCCTGGGGTCCCCTGGCTGGCCCTGGGGTGCCATGGCTGTCCTCTACGTGTCCCTGGGGGTGCCCTGGCTGTCCCCTAGGTGTCCCTGGGGGTGCCCTGCCTTTCCCCTAGGTGTCCTTGGGGGGGCCCTGGCTGTCCCCTAGGTGTCCCTGGGGGTGCCCTGCCTGTCCCTTAGGTGTCTCTGGGGGTTCCATGCCTGTCCCCTAGGTGTCCCTGGGGGTGCCCTGGCTGTCCCGTAGGTGTCCCTGGGGTTGCCCTCGCTGTCCCTGGCGTTCCCTGGCTGTCCCCTAGGTGTCCCTGGGGGGGCCCTGGGTGTCCCTGGGGGTGCACAGGGTGTCAGTGTGGTTCCCTGGCTGTCCCGTACGTGTCCCTGGGGTTCCCTGGCTGTCCCCTAGGTTTCCCTGGGGGTGCCCTGAGTGTCCCTGGGCTGCCCTGGCTGTCCCGTAGGTGTCCCTGGGGTGCCCTAGGTGTCCCTGGGCGTGCCCTGGCTTTCCCCTAGGTGTCCCTGGGGGTGCCCTGGGTGTCCCTAGGGTGCCCTGACTGTCCCCAAGGTGTCCCTGGGGGTGCCCAGAGTGTCCCTGGGAGTGCCCTGGCTGTCCCCTAGGGGTCTCTGGGGGTGCCCTGGCTGTCCCCTAGGTGTCCCTGGGGGTGCCCTGGGTGTCCCTGGGGTGCCCTGGCTATGCTCTAGGTGGCCCTGGGGGTGCCCTGGCTGTCCCCTAGGTGTCCCTGGCTGTTCCCTTGGTGTCCCTGGGGGTGCCCTGGAGGTCCCCTACGTGGCCCTGGGGGTGCCCTTGCTGTCCCCTAGGTGTCTCTGGGGGTGCCCTGCCTGTCCCCTAGGTGTCCCTGGGGGTGCCCTGGCTGTGCCCTCGGTGTCCCTGGGGGTGCCCTTGCTGTCCCTAGGGTGCCCTGGCTGTGCCCTAGGTGTCCTGGGGGTGCCCTGGCTGTCCCTAGGGTGCCCTGGCTGTGCCCTTTGTGTCCCTGGGGGTGCCTTGGCTGTCCCTAGGGTGCCCTGGCTGTGCCCTAGGTGTCCCTGGGGGGGCCCATGCTGTCCCCTCGGTGTCCCTGGGGGTGCCCTGCCTGTCCCGTAGATGTCTCTGGGGGGGCCCTGGCTGTCCCCTCGGTGTCCCTGGGGGTGCCCTGCCTGTGCCCTAGGTGTCCCTGGGGGTGTCCTGGGTGTCCCTGGAGTGCTATGGCTGACCCCTAAATGTCCCTGCGGGTGCCCTGCTGTCCCCTAGGTGTCCCTGGGGGTCTCCTGCCTTCCCCTAGGTGTCCCTGGGGGTGCTCTAGGTGTCCTTGGGGGTGCCCGGGGTGTCCCTGGGGGTGCCCTGGCTGTCCCCAAGGTGTCCCTGTGGGTGCCCAGAGTGTCCCTGCGAGTGCCCTGGCTGTCCCCTAGGGGTCTCGTGGGTTGCCCTGGCTGTCCCGTCAGTGTCCCTGGGGGTGCCCTGCCTGTCCCCTAGGTGTCCCTGGGGGTGCCCTGGGTGTCCCTGGGGGTGCCCTGGCTGTCCCCTAGGTGTCACTGGGGGTGCCCTGGGTGTCCCTGGGGTGCCCTGGCTGTCCCCTAGGTGTCCCTGGGGGTGCCCTGTGGGTCCCTGGGGTGCCCTGGGGGTGCCCTGGTGTCCCTGGGGGTGCCCTGGCTGTCCCCTAGGTGTCCCTGGGGGTGTCCTGGGTGTCCCTGGGCGGGCCCTGGCTGTCCCCTAGGTGTCCCTGGGGGTGCCCTGGGTGTTCCTGGGGGGGCCTTGGCTGTCCCCTAGGTGTCCCTGGGGGGGCCCTGGCTGTCCCCTAGGTGTCCCTGGGGGTGACCTGTGGGTCCCTGGGGGTGCACAGGGTGTCCCTGGGGTTCCCTGGCTGTCCCCTAGGTGTCCCTGGGGGTGCCCTGGGTGTCCCTGGGGGGGCCCTGGCTGTCCCCTTGGTGTCCCTGGGGGGGCCCTGGTGTCCCTGGGTTGCCCTGGCTGTCCCCTAGGTGTCCCTGCCTCGCTCGTATCCTCGACTCCGCCTCCGGCGCCATGGTGACTCCCCTCCCAGTCTGGACCATTGTGGCCTCACCCGCTCCCCTGGGGCCATCCGACCCATCCCAGTATAGACCAGTAAGGCACCGAGTGGCCACCATGGACCCCCACACGCCTGCCAGTTCATCCCAGTTCATCCCAGTCCACTCTTTGTCCATCCCAGGTTTCTCCGGTCACCCTCCCAGTGCTCTCAGTCCATCCCAGTCCCGCAGGTTTTGGTGCTTGGGGCTTGATGAGCTGGTGCCTGTCCGCAACGTGGAGCGGCTCAAACGGGACCTCAGGGTGAGGGGGGGCGCGGATTTGGGGGGATCCTGGGGGTCCTGAGTTGTCGTGGAGGGGGTTTTTGGGTTGTGGGGGGTCTGGGGGGCGTCCTGGGGGCTGTTTTGGGTGCTTTAGGGGGTATTCGGGAGGTTTGGGCGGCGTATTTGAGGCATCAAAGAACCTGAGGAGGGTTTTGATAGCTCCTGGAGGTGGAGGCGGCCGTGGGGGTGAGCTGGCTGTCCCAGGGGGTTCCTGGCTGTCCCTCGATGTCCCTGGGGTGCCCTGGCTGTCACTTAGGTGTCCCTCGGGGCGCCCTGGCTGTCCCTAGGGTGCCCTGGCTGTCCCTTAGGTGTCCCTGGGGTGCCCTGACTGTCCCAAGGTGTCCCTGGGGGTACCCTGGCTGTCCCTGGAGGTGCCCTGGCTGTCCCCTAGGTGTCCCTGGGGGTGTCCTGCCTTGCCCTAGGTGTCCCTGGGGGTGCCCTGGCTGTCCCCTCTGTGTCCCTGGGGGTGCCCTTGGTGTCCCTGGGGTGCCCTGGCTGACCCCAAGGTGTCCCTTGGGGTGCCCAGAGTGTCCCTAGGGGGTCCCTGGCTGACCCCTAGGGGTCTCTGGGGGTGCCCTGGCTGTCCCGTCAGTGTCCCTGGGGGTGCCCTGCCTGTCCCCTAGGTGTCCCTGGGGGTGCCCTGGCTGTCCCTAGGGTGCCCTGGCTTTGCCCTAGGTGTCCCTGGGGGGGCCCTGGGTGTCCCTGGGGGTGCCCAGGGTGTCCCTGGCATACCCTGGCTGTCCCGTAGGTGTCCCTGGGTGTGTCCTGGATGTCCCTGGGGTGCCCTGGCTGTCCCCTAGGTGTCCCTGGGGGTGCCCTGGGTGTCCCTGGGGGTGCCCTGGCTGTCACGAAGGTGTCCCTGGGGGTGCCCTGGGTTTCCGTGGAGTGCCCTGGCTGTCCCCTAAATGTCCCTGGGGGTGCCAGGCTGTCCTCTAGGTGTCCCTGGGGGTGCCCTGGCTGTCCCTCGGGTTCCCTGGCTGTCCCCTAGGTGTCCCTGGGGGGGCCCTGGGTGTCCCTGGGGGTGCACAGGGTGTCAGTGGGGTTCCCTGGCTGTCCCGTACGTGTCCCTGGGGTTCCCTGGAGGTCCCCTAGGTGTCCCTGGGGGTGCCCTGAGTGTCCCTGGGGGGGCCCTGGCTGTCCCCTAGGTGTCCCTGGGGGGGCCCTGGCAGTCCCCGAGGTGTCCCTGGGGGCGCCCTGGGTGTCCCTGGGGGTGCACAGGGTGTCACTGGGGTTTTCTGGCTGTCCCGTACGTGTCCCTGGGGGTGCCCTGGAGGTCCCCTAGGTGTCCCTGGGGGTGCCCTCGCTGTCCCTGGGGTGCCCTGGCTCTCCCCTAGGTGTCCCTGGGGGTCCCCTTGGTGTCCCTGGGGGTGCCAAGGGTGTCCCTTAGGTATCCCTGGGAGTGCCCTTGCTGTCCCCTAGCTGTCCCTGGGGGTACACTGGCTGTCTCTGGGCTGCTCTGGATGTCCCCTTGGTGTCCCTGGGAGTGCCCTGGCTGTCCCCTTGGTGTCTCCAGGGTGTCCTGCCTGTCCCCTTGGTGTTCCTGGGGGTGCCCTGTGGGTCCCTGGGGTGCCCTGGGGGTGCCATGGTGTACCTGGGGGTGCCCTTGCTGTCCCTGGAGTGCCCTGGCTGTCCCCTGGGTGTCCCTGGGGGGGCCCTGGCTGTCCCCTAGGGGTCTCTGGAGGTGCCCTGGCTGTCCCCTTGGTGTCCGTGGGGTGCCCTGGCTGTCCCCTAGGTGTCCCTGGGGGTGCCCTGGCTGTCCCTGGGGTGCCCTGGCTGTCCCCTAGGTGTCCCTGGGGGTGCCCTGGCTGTCCCCTTGGTGTCCGTGGGGTGCCCTGGCTGTCCCCTAGGTGTCCCTGGGGTTGCCCTGCCTGTCCCCTAGGTGTCACTGGGCGGACCCTGGCTGTCCCCTCGGTGTCCCTGGGGGTGCCCTGCCTGTCCCCTAGGTGTCTCTGGGGGGCCCTGGCTGTCCCCTCGGTGTCCCTGGGGGTGCCCTGCCTGTCCCTTAGATGTCCCTGGGCGTGCCCTGCCTGTCCCCTCGGTGTCACTGGGGGTGCCCTGCCTGTGCCCTCGGTGTCCCTGGGGGTGTCCTGGGTGTCCCTGGAGTGCTATGGCTGACCCCTTAATGTCCCTGGGGGTGCCCTGCTCTCCCCTAGGTGTCCCTGGGGGTGTCCTGCCTTCCCCTAGGTGTCCCTGGGGGTGCTCTAGGTGTCCCTGGGGGTGCCCGGGGTGTCCCTGGGGGTGCCCTGGCTGTCCCCAAGGTGTCCCTGTGGGTGCCCAGAGTGTCCCTGCGAGTGCCCTGGCTGTCCCCTAGGGGTCTCGTGGGTTGCCCTGGCTGTCCCGTCAGTGTCCCTGGGGGTGCCCTGCCTGTCCCCTAGGTGTCCCTGGGGGTGCCCTGGGTGTCCCTGGGGGTGCCCTGGCTGTCCCCTAGGTGTCACTGGGGGTGCCCTGGGTGTCCCTGGGGTGCCCTGGCTGTCCCCTAGGTGTTTCTGGGGGTGCCCTGTGGGTCCCTGGGGCGCCCTGGGGGCGCCCTGGTGTCCCTGGGGGTGCCCTGGCTGTCCCCTAGGTGTCCCTGGGGGTGTCCTGGCTGTCCCTGGAGTGCCCTGGCTGTCCCCTAGGTGTCCCTGGGGGGGCCCTGGCTGTCCCCTAGGTGTCCCTGGGGGTGCCCAGGGTGTCCCTGGGGTTCCCTGGCTGTCCCCTAGGTGTCCCTGAGGGGGCCCTGGGTGTCCCTGGGGGTGCACAGGGTGTCAGTGCGGTTCCCTGGCTGTCCCGTACGTGTCCCTGGGGTTCCCTGGAGGTCCCCTAGGTGTCCCTGGGGGTGCCCTCGCTGTCCCGGGGGTACCCTGGCTGTCCCCTAGGTGTCCCTGGGTGTGCCCTGGGTGTCCCTGGGCGTGCACAGGGTGTCCCTGGGGTTCCCTGTCTGTCCCCTAGGTGTCCCTGGGGGGCCCTGGCTGTCCCCTAGGTGTCCCTGGGGGTGCCCTGGGTGTCCCTGGGCGGGCCCTGGCTGTCCCCTAGGTGTCCCTGGGGGTGCCCTGGGTGTTCCTGGGGGGGCCTTGGCTGTCCCCTAGGTGTCCCTGGGGGGGCCCTGGCTGTCCCCTAGGTGTCCCTGGGGGTGCCCTGTGGGTCCCTGGGGGTGCACAGGGTGTCCCTGGGGTTCCCTGGCTGTCCCCTAGGTGTCCCTGGGGGTGCCCTGGGTGTCCCTGGGGGGGCCCTGGCTGTCCCCTTGGTGTCCCTGGGGGGGCCCTGGTGTCCCTGGGTTGCCCTGGCTGTCCCCTAGGTGTCCCTGCCTCGCTCGTATCCTCGACTCCGCCTCCGGCGCCATGGTGACTCCCCTCCCAGTCTGGACCATTGTGGCCTCACCCCCTCCCCTGGGGCCATCCTGTTATAAATGGGCAGGAGACACAGTTTCCTCCTTTAAATGCCTTTATTAATAAACAGGGTCTCGAGGGGTGGCCTACGCCGCTGCTGCTCCCTTTCGTCCACACCGCTGAGGAGGAGGTGCAATCCACTTTGCTGCTGGTGCTGCAGAGTGGGAGTTCTCGCCTCGCGGGGGTTCCAAAGAACTCTCTTGGCTCATGGAGTCCAGGGGTGTCTTGCTCTTTAAGTACTTCGGAAGTTATGGCGAGATACAAAAACTTATGAAAACCCTCGGCATAAATACCCTTGTGTATGCTAAGTCCAGTGCTGTCTTTGGCAGATTGAAACTTTGAGCTGGCTCGTTTTGGCTAGGGGTTCTTGGTGTTGATATGGTCCCACCATGCAGCTGGGCTCTTCTAATTACCGTAAGGGTGGCAGCAGCAGCCTGAGTGACAGGCCGGTTGTCAGCAGGAAGTGGGAAGAGGATCCGACAGGAAGTGGAGCAAGCAGGGCACAAGCCGATGGGACAGGCTGGGTGCAGGCAGGCAGAGCAGCAGCAGAAATGGAGAGTGGTGATGCCAGGGAGCAGTGATGCCAGGGAGCAGCAACAGCTTGACTTGATGGAAAAGCTAAGTGGGATTTTGGGGTAGGGGATACAGAGTGGACAAAACTGCCAAACAGCATTATAACTCTTGAACAAAACATTACAACTCTATAACCAACAACTTATAACTTAATCACCATCCTTATTTATCACAATCCCCCCTCTATTTCTTTGATCGGGCTTTGCCCGCATCAACCTCTATCCCTCTTTATTTCCTGGGAGTACTCTCTTATTCACGACTAATTCTTTCAATAAGATCAATAAACAAATTTTTGCTGAGGGGTTCATTAATCTCATCCTCTTTCTTAACCACAGGTTTTTCTTTAATAAGATTGGCAACTTCGTTTAAATGATTTAATTCTTCAAAGCAAACCCATTCTTTGATAGGGCATTCCCCAGCAAGGCGCTGCCTAAAGTTTGCAGTATTTTTGGCGACCCAATACTGCTTTCCATCCTCCTCACAGGTGGAGAGCTTTGTTATATCAAAACAGGTAGGGTTAACGTGGGTATGGGGACTCTTATCCAGGATTGCGGGCTTTCACCGTCGTGAATGGGCTGATAGCACTTGGTACATGCTCCTTCGGCTAGTCTGACTGCTAGCAAAGTCACTATCAGCCTTCCCAAGAGTCCGGTACGAACCGACTTGATTCCGCCCGGTCTTGCCTCTTGGGTTGAAGAATTCCTGAGTGTCACCTGTAGAGATCCCTCCAGTCCACTTTTACCCACCCCTACTTTCTCAAATTTAGTTCTTTCTAGGTAATGCCCTATGAAAGATTGGCTGCTATTCTGGTTTCTGACTACCATGATGATTCGGTTTTGTGGTGTTTGTTTTTTTTTTTTTTTTTTTTTTTTTTTAAAAACACTTAGGAGTAGCACTTTAATCAACACCAAAGAACTTTTCAGCTACTAAATATTACAGCAACACTAAAAAAAAACATTCCAACTGCTACACTGGGGATGAAAAACCCTTTTAAATAGAACCTTTATAATAACAAAATGTTTGGTGCTCAGTAACAGTTTTCCCCTAGTCTCTGATTCGTTAATGAGTTCCAGTTTTCTTTCTTAGAGTCATTTTGAGCGTGCTTGGGTCTCTGGTTATAGTCCACTCAGATGATTTGGAAGTGGTGGTGGGATTTGTGTCAGGAGGATTGTCTGGGGGCGGTAGAGATCCTTTGACTCGGGTGAAATGGGTCCAGCCTTTTTCTTTTGTCCTTACTGCAGTGTGGGTGGTTAGCAAAACTTGGAAAGGACCCTCAAATTTAGGAGTTAGTGGAGCGTTGGTCCATGATTTTATTAGAACCCAGTCCCCTGGTTTGAATGGATGTAAATCTGCGTCTAAGGGAGAGGCTTGAGGAAGATGCCCTCTTTTTCTGAGATCAGCCAATGTGTTGCTAATTGTTTTTATATATTTTTGAGCTTCTGCTTCCCCGTCTATGTAATCTCCAGCGCTGTAGGGAGTTAACAAGAAGGGGAGTCCAAACATCATCTCATAGGGTGAAACTCCAACATCAGATCTGGGGCGGACCCGGATCCTTAAAAGTGCTAGAGGCAAGCACTTTAGCCAATTCATGCCTGTCTCTGTTATTAATTTGGTTAACACATTTTTGAGGGTCTTATTCATCCTCTCGACCCTTCCCGAACTCTGGGGATGCCAAGGGGTATGTAGTCTCCACCTAATTCCTAGTGCCTGGATGATATCCTGTACTATTTGTGCTGTAAATTGGGGACCTCGGTCAGAATCGATGTTATTTATTAGACCGTACCGGGGAATAATATTTTCTAAAAGTATTTTTATTACCACTTGGGCTGTTTCTCTTTTGGTGGGGAAGGCTTCGACCCAATGTGTCAGATGGTCAACAATTACTAGTAGGTGTCTGTAGCCTTGCACGGGTGGCATTTCAGTAAAATCGATTTGTACATTTTGGAAAGGTCTTAGGGCTATTGGTCTTCCTCCCAATTTACTTTTCCTCATTACTTTTTGATTTATCTTTTGGCAAATTGGACACCCTTCTGTAATTGTTTTTGCCAGGCTACACACACCTATACATAGATACTCTCTTAAGAAATGATCACAGAGTCCTTGGGTCCCCCAATGAGTTAACGTATGGATTTCTTCTAATACTCTCCGAGCTAGTGCTTTATTTAAAAACTTTCTTCCATCTGGGGTCAGCCATTCCCCTTGTTGTCCTTGATTTAGCCCCAATTCTTTTATTGTTTTTAGTTCAATATTGTCATAAAGCGGTTCTTTGGTGGTATTGTCTGGAGTACAGTTTGAAGTAAAAATCTTCACTGGATCACCTGGGCCTTGAGCTGCTAACTTTGCAGCTTGATCAGCCATCCAATTGCCTTTTACTTCAAAGGTTTCTCCTCTTTGATGACCTCTTACATGTACCACCGCAATCTCTTTTGGTCCCATTAAAGATTTTAACACCATTTTTATTAACTCTTTATGAATTAGATCTTTTCCCTTTGAATTGAGGTAGCCCCTTTTTTCCCAAATTTTCCCGAAGGTATGCACGATCCCAAAAGCATACCGGGAGTCTAAATATATAGTCCCCTGATCTTGTTTTAATAGGTCAAGTCCCCTCTTTAGGGCATAAATCTCACAGCACTGGGCTGACCAATTTGCTGGTAACTTCCCTTTTTCTAAGATCTTCAGATTATGTTCGCCTCCAGTGCCTTCAACTACAGCATAGCCTGAAATTCTTTTCCCTTCAACCACTCTGGAGGATCCATCACTGAACAATACTCTTCCATTTGACAGGGGAGTGTCTTCCAGGTCTTCCCTCATTTTAGTCTGTAAGTCAATGACTTCTAAGCAATCATGCTCAAGTTTGGCTGCTGGTTCCCCCGAGAGGAATTGGGCCGGGTTCAAAATTTTTGAAGTAGTTAGCTCTATATTTTCTGCAGTAGTGAGTACTTGTGACACATTTTCTTGAGTTTTCTCTGATCTCTACACCTTCAACTATAGAGGCTTTAAAGGGTTTTCCTTCTGCCCCTAAAACATCATGGTGGGGACCTATCTCTAACTTTACAATGGGCTCTTCCTGGTGTTCTCCTAGGTCCCCTTAGCGCAAAGAGCCCATGACACCCCTAGTCTTCTTTAGTCTCTCCTCTCAACCATTTCTCTAGTGCCTCTTCTTTCACTATTCTCGCATCAAAAATCATCTTCTTACAATCCCTCTTTATATGCCCTTCCTCACCACAATAGTAACAGGATCTAGTTTCTCCCGGTCTCTGGGGAGTGCTCCAAGGTGGCTACATTCTACTCCTTTCCCGTCCTGCCAGGGGTCTTATACCTTCTCTGTTCTGAGAGTCTCTATCAACTCTCCAATCTTTGACACTTTCCCTTGCTATCGCTACCATAATTCTAGTCTTCGCCTTGGTCTTCTCTTCTTCTCTTCTTAAATATACTTTTAATGCCTCTCTTAATAATTCATTCAGTTCTCTCCCTTGCCAATCTTCTAATTTTTCAAGCTTCCGTCTAATGTCAGGCCAAGATTTTGTCACAAACTGTAGCCTTAGGAAAACTTGCCCTTCTGGGCTATCAGGGTCAAGGTTTGAGTATTGCTGAACATTCTTCCTGAGCCTGCTTAGCCAGGCTGCAGGAGTTTCATCTTTTTCCTGTGATGCTTCAAAGGCAAGTTTGGTGTTACTGGGCTTAGGAACTGATTCTTTAATCCCTTTTATTATTAACCTCCTGAAGTCCTCCATATTCCTGCGACCCTCTTCTTGGTTTGGGTCCCAGTCTGGGTTGACTACTGGTAATTTTTGGTCTCCTGGTGGGCCTGTTCGATTTTCTCGCTCCCATACCCTCATTCCAGCTGTTCTAATTAATCTTACTTCATCTGGGTTGAAAAGTATGTTTAGGATTGAATTAAACTCTCCCCAGGTAAATATATTAGGGCCCAAAAACTGGTCTATCTGGTTTGCTATACCCACAGGATCTTCTACCAGGCTCCCTAATTCCTTTTTAAAATTCCTCACTTCAGAGGCTGTTAGTGGTACATTGACAAAACCTATACCTCCAGCCACTCCTCCCATGGGAACTTCCCTCAGAGGGAACAGCCTGGTCTTTGATCTCGTATTTTGGTATGGTCTCTCAGGGGTTTCTGCTACTTGGGGTGTTTCAGCACAAGAGGCTGATATTTCTGATTCCCAACTTGGAGGAGGAGTGGGAACTAATGATGGTAAAGGAGGTGCTGTGTTTTTGCTATCAGGTGTTGAATGTAAGGTGGTGGAATGGAAGGGGTTATTTTTTGAAATATGGGGATTAGGTTGAGAAGGAAATGGAGGAGGTGGCGCAGTAGGGACTGCGGATGGGGATACCAGAATAGAGGGAGGAGGCAAAGCTGGGGGATTCACGTAAGCTGGTGGACTCAAGGGTAATGAAGGAGGGTCTATAGGATGGATTCGGGGAATGTCTGGATAAGTTGGGGGAGGGGGTAGATGGTCCAAAGGGTCCCACTGTTTATTTTCTTCTTTCTCCTTTTCCTTTTTATCTACTTCCTTTCTTTCTGTTAATTTACAAATTTTTGTAATTTCCTCACCAGATGTACTGTTCTGCCAACAGGCAGCATAACGAACTTGCTCAGCATTGCAATCTCCCTGAGCCTTTAAGTGTTGATATAACAGATTGCACATCCACGAGTCCCTGGTCCCGCACCAAGGCCATTGATTTGGCAGGTCTAGGGTGGGCCAAACCTCAGTGCAGTAGTGGATCATTTTCCCTTCCTCCAGGTTTCTAGTTCTATCATTTTCATCCCACGTCTTTAACATGCGCCCAAGGGGGCTCTCTGGTGGAAGGTACTTTACCTCACTTTCTACTCTCTCCTGTTGCTGATTTCTACTCATATATCCACCCATTCTCACTGGGTCTAAATCAACCCTTTCCCACTCAGCCCCTGGTACCCGTAAGTGGCCTAAACTGGCCCCCCCCCTTATAGGGCCTCAACCACCTTACCACCACAGCCAGTACCCACGTTTGCCCCTATACACCAGGACAAATCTCCGTTAGACAGCCGGTCGACCGGGGCCCAAGGTGTCAGCACTGCCTACTGCCGAGATCGGGTGTATAGTGTGCGGCTCACTCTCTCTCACTACTGTTGAGCTTCCCGCACCAGCTGAAGCTCCCCTAACTTTCACTCCTGGCACCCGGACAGCATATCTTCTAGGCCCTTCCAAAAACGCGAAATGCACCTAGAAATACCCCCGACCAATGCCACTCTTCACCCCCGGACAGCACACCTCTCCTTCAGGTGCCCCCGACCAAGGTGACCATACCATCAACACTCTCCACACCCTGTGAGCTACCTCAGCCAGACCCCACAAATCACCCGTGTGTCCTGGACTGTAGCCCCGGCAGTGTGGTGTGCACCTTTCACTCCCTCGGATCAATCCACCCACTCGGACTGACCCGGGCAGCCTACCCTTGTAGCTTGAAAATGGGGAGGCCTATTCTGCAGGCAACCTATGACGGGCCACGCACACTCTAGGTTTCCTCCGCCCGTTCGGAGGGGGGCCCCCTAAGCCCCTGGAGACGCCTCACTCACCGATCCACTCGCTTCCTCCTTTTCCCGGCCGGCCCCCTCGCGGGAGTCCGGAACCGCGGTACTCAGGAGTCCAGACTCGCTTGGGGGGTCCGAGCTGCCGGCCCCCCTCTCATTCACTCACACACTCACTCGCCTCCACTCCCGCCACCGGTTGGTTTTACCGGTTCTCCTCAGTGCTGTCCCTCGAGGCTAGCGAGCGTCGTCCTCTGGTCCAGGAGGCCAGCGATCCAGGAGGTCCGAGGTCGGGTGGCGCCTTCCCGTCCTGGTCCTCTTCTGGGCGTGGCTTATCCCGGACGAGCCCCCAAATTGTTATAAATGGGCAGGAGACACAGTTTCCTCCTTTAAATGCCTTTATTAATAAACAGGGTCTCGAGGGGTGGCCTACGCCGCTGCTGCTCCCTTTCGTCCACACCGCTGAGGAGGAGGTGCAATCCACTTTGCTGCTGGTGCTGCAGAGTGGGAGTTCTCGCCTCGCGGGGGTTCCAAAGAACTCTCTTGGCTCATGGAGTCCAGGGGTGTCTTGCTCTTTAAGTACTTCGGAAGTTATGGCGAGATACAAAAACTTATGAAAACCCTCGGCATAAATACCCTTGTGTATGCTAAGTCCAGTGCTGTCTTTGGCAGATTGAAACTTTGAGCTGGCTCGTTTTGGCTAGGGGTTCTTGGTGTTGATATGGTCCCACCATGCAGCTGGGCTCTTCTAATTACCGTAAGGGTGGCAGCAGCAGCCTGAGTGACAGGCCGGTTGTCAGCAGGAAGTGGGAAGAGGATCCGACAGGAAGTGGAGCAAGCAGGGCACAAGCCGATGGGACAGGCTGGGTGCAGGCAGGCAGAGCAGCAGCAGAAATGGAGAGTGGTGATGCCAGGGAGCAGTGATGCCAGGGAGCAGCAACAGCTTGACTTGATGGAAAAGCTAAGTGGGATTTTGGGGTAGGGGATACAGAGTGGACAAAACTGCCAAACAGCATTATAACTCTTGAACAAAACATTACAACTCTATAACCAACAACTTATAACTTAATCACCATCCTTATTTATCACAATCCGACCCATCCCAGTATAGACCAGTAAGGCACCGAGTGGCCACCATGGACCCCCACACGCCTGCCAGTTCATCCCAGTTCATCCCAGTCCACTCTTTGTCCATCCCAGGTTTCTCTGGTCACCCTCCCAGTGCTCTCAGTCCATCCCAGTCCCGCAGGTGTTGGTGCTTGGGGCTTGATGAGCTGGTGCCTGTCCGCAACGTGGAGCGGCTCAAACGGGACCTCAGGGTGAGGGGGGCGCGGATTTGGGGGGATCCTGGGGGTCCTGAGTTGTCGTGGAGGGGGTTTTTGGGTTGTGGGGGGTCTGGGGGGAGTCCTGGGGGCTGTTTTGGGTGCTTTAGGGGGTATTCGGGAGGTTTGGGCGGCGTATTTGAGGCATCAAAGAACCTGAGGAGGGTTTTGATAGCTCCTGGAGGTGGAGGCGGCCGTGGGGGTGAGCTGGCTGTCCCAGGGGGTTCCTGGCTGTCCCTCGATGTCCCTGGGGTGCCCTGGCTATCACTTAGGTGTCCCTCGGGGCGCCCTGGCTGTCCCTAGGGTGCCCTGGCTGTCCCTTAGGTGTCCCTGGGGTGCCCTGACTGTCCCAAGGTGTCCCTGGGGGTACCCTGGCTGTGCCCTCGGTGTCCCTGGGGGTGCCCTTGCTGTCCCTAGGGTGCCCTGGCTGTGCCCTAGGTGTCCTGGGGGTGCCCTGGCTGTCCCTAGGGTGCCCTGGCTGTGCCCTTTGTGTCCCTGGGGGTGCCCTGGCTGTCCCTAGGGTGCCCTGGCTGTGCCCTAGGTGTCCCTGGGGGGGCCCATGCTGTCCCCTCGGTGTCCCTGGGGGTGCCCTGCCTGTCCCGTAGATGTCTCTGGGGGGGCCCTGGCTGTCCCCTCGGTGTCCCTGGGGGTGCCCTGCCTGTGCCCTAGGTGTCCCTGGGGGTGTCCTGGGTGTCCCTGGAGTGCTATGGCTGACCCCTAAATGTCCCTGCGGGTGCCCTGCTGTCCCCTAGGTGTCCCTGGGGGTCTCCTGCCTTCCCCTAGGTGTCCCTGGGGGTGCTCTAGGTGTCCTTGGGGGTGCCCGGGGTGTCCCTGGGGGTGCCCTGGCTGTCCCCAAGGTGTCCCTGTGGGTGCCCAGAGTGTCCCTGCGAGTGCCCTGGCTGTCCCCTAGGGGTCTCGTGGGTTGCCCTGGCTGTCCCGTCAGTGTCCCTGGGGGTGCCCTGCCTGTCCCCTAGGTGTCCCTGGGGGTGCCCTGGGTGTCCCTGGGGGTGCCCTGGCTGTCCCCTAGGTGTCACTGGGGGTGCCCTGGGTGTCCCTGGGGTGCCCTGGCTGTCCCCTAGGTGTCCCTGGGGGTGCCCTGTGGGTCCCTGGGGTGCCCTGGGGGTGCCCTGGTGTCCCTGGGGGTGCCCTGGCTGTCCCCTAGGTGTCCCTGGGGGTGTCCTGGGTGTCCCTGGGCGGGCCCTGGCTGTCCCCTAGGTGTCCCTGGGGGTGCCCTGGGTGTTCCTGGGGGGGCCTTGGCTGTCCCCTAGGTGTCCCTGGGGGGGCCCTGGCTGTCCCCTAGGTGTCCCTGGGGGTGCCCTGTGGGTCCCTGGGGGTGCACAGGGTGTCCCTGGGGTTCCCTGGCTGTCCCCTAGGTGTCCCTGGGGGTGCCCTGGGTGTCCCTGGGGGGGCCCTGGCTGTCCCCTTGGTGTCCCTGGGGGGGCCCTGGTGTCCCTGGGTTGCCCTGGCTGTCCCCTAGGTGTCCCTGCCTCGCTCGTATCCTCGACTCCGCCTCCGGCGCCATGGTGACTCCCCTCCCAGTCTGGACCATTGTGGCCTCACCCGCTCCCCTGGGGCCATCCGACCCATCCCAGTATAGACCAGTAAGGCACCGAGTGGCCACCATGGACCCCCACACGCCTGCCAGTTCATCCCAGTTCATCCCAGTCCACTCTTTGTCCATCCCAGGTTTCTCCGGTCACCCTCCCAGTGCTCTCAGTCCATCCCAGTCCCGCAGGTTTTGGTGCTTGGGGCTTGATGAGCTGGTGCCTGTCCGCAACGTGGAGCGGCTCAAACGGGACCTCAGGGTGAGGGGGGCGCGGATTTGGGGGGATCCTGGGGGTCCTGAGTTGTCGTGGAGGGGGTTTTTGGGTTGTGGGGGGTCTGGGGGGCGTCCTGGGGGCTGTTTTGGGTGCTTTAGGGGGTATTCGGGAGGTTTGGGCGGCGTATTTGAGGCATCAAAGAACCTGAGGAGGGTTTTGATAGCTCCTGGAGGTGGAGGCGGCCGTGGGGGTGAGCTGGCTGTCCCAGGGGGTTCCTGGCTGTCCCTCGATGTCCCTGGGGTGCCCTGGCTGTCACTTAGGTGTCCCTCGGGGCGCCCTGGCTGTCCCTAGGGTGCCCTGGCTGTCCCTTAGGTGTCCCTGGGGTGCCCTGACTGTCCCAAGGTGTCCCTGGGGGTACCCTGGCTGTCCCTGGAGGTGCCCTGGCTGTCCCCTAGGTGTCCCTGGGGGTGTCCTGCCTTGCCCTAGGTGTCCCTGGGGGTGCCCTGGCTGTCCCCTCTGTGTCCCTGGGGGTGCCCTTGGTGTCCCTGGGGTGCCCTGGCTGACCCCAAGGTGTCCCTTGGGGTGCCCAGAGTGTCCCTAGGGGGTCCCTGGCTGACCCCTAGGGGTCTCTGGGGGTGCCCTGGCTGTCCCGTCAGTGTCCCTGGGGGTGCCCTGCCTGTCCCCTAGGTGTCCCTGGGGGTGCCCTGGCTGTCCCTAGGGTGCCCTGGCTTTGCCCTAGGTGTGCCTGGGGGGGCCCTGGGTGTCCCTGGGGGTGCCCAGGGTGTCCCTGGCATACCCTGGCTGTCCCGTAGGTGTCCCTGGGGGTGTCCTGGATGTCCCTGGAATGCCCTGGCTGTCCCCTAGGTGTCCCTGGGGGTGCCCTGGGTGTCCCTGGGGGTGCCCTGGCTGTCACGAAGGTGTCCCTGGGGGTGCCCTGGGTTTCCGTGGAGTGCCCTGGCTGTCCCCTAAATGTCCCTGGGGGTGCCAGGCTGTCCTCTAGGTGTCCCTGGGGGTGCCCTGGCTGTCCCTCGGGTTCCCTGGCTGTCCCCTAGGTGTCCCTGGGGGGGCCCTGGGTGTCCCTGGGGGTGCACAGGGTGTCAGTGGGGTTCCCTGGCTGTCCCGTACGTGTCCCTGGGGTTCCCTGGAGGTCCCCTAGGTGTCCCTGGGGGTGCCCTGAGTGTCCCTGGGGGGGCCCTGGCTGTCCCCTAGGTGTCCCTGGGGGGGCCCTGGCAGTCCCCGAGGTGTCCCTGGGGGCGCCCTGGGTGTCCCTGGGGGTGCACAGGGTGTCACTGGGGTTTTCTGGCTGTCCCGTACGTGTCCCTGGGGGTGCCCTGGAGGTCCCCTAGGTGTCCCTGGGGGTGCCCTCGCTGTCCCTGGGGTGCCCTGGCTCTCCCCTAGGTGTCCCTGGGGGTCCCCTTGGTGTCCCTGGGGGTGCCAAGGGTGTCCCTTAGGTATCCCTGGGAGTGCCCTTGCTGTCCCCTAGCTGTCCCTGGGGGTACACTGGCTGTCTCTGGGCTGCTCTGGATGTCCCCTTGGTGTCCCTGGGAGTGCCCTGGCTGTCCCCTTGGTGTCTCCAGGGTGTCCTGCCTGTCCCCTTGGTGTTCCTGGGGGTGCCCTGTGGGTCCCTGGGGTGCCCTGGGGGTGCCATGGTGTACCTGGGGGTGCCCTGGCTGTCCCTGGAGTGCCCTGGCTGTCCCCTGGGTGTCCCTGGGGGGGCCCTGGCTGTCCCCTAGGGGTCTCTGGAGGTGCCCTGGCTGTCCCCTTGGTGTCCGTGGGGTGCCCTGGCTGTCCCCTAGGTGTCCCTGGGGGTGCCCTGGCTGTCCCTGGGGTGCCCTGGCTGTCCCCTAGGTGTCCCTGGGGGTGCCCTGGCTGTCCCCTTGGTGTCCGTGGGGTGCCCTGGCTGTCCCCTAGGTGTCCCTGGGGTTGCCCTGCCTGTCCCCTAGGTGTCACTGGGCGGACCCTGGCTGTCCCCTCGGTGTCCCTGGGGGTGCCCTGCCTGTCCCCTAGGTGTCTCTGGGGGGCCCTGGCTGTCCCCTCGGTGTCCCTGGGGGTGCCCTGCCTGTCCCTTAGATGTCCCTGGGCGTGCCCTGCCTGTCCCCTCGGTGTCACTGGGGGTGCCCTGCCTGTGCCCTAGGTGTCCCTGGGGGTGTCCTGGGTGTCCCTGGAGTGCTATGGCTGACCCCTTAATGTCCCTGGGGGTGCCCTGCTCTCCCCTAGGTGTCCCTGGGGGTGTCCTGCCTTCCCCTAGGTGTCCCTGGGGGTGCTCTAGGTGTCCCTGGGGGTGCCCGGGGTGTCCCTGGGGGTGCCCTGGCTGTCCCCAAGGTGTCCCTGTGGGTGCCCAGAGTGTCCCTGCGAGTGCCCTGGCTGTCCCCTAGGGGTCTCGTGGGTTGCCCTGGCTGTCCCGTCAGTGTCCCTGGGGGTGCCCTGCCTGTCCCCTAGGTGTCCCTGGGGGTGCCCTGGGTGTCCCTGGGGGTGCCCTGGCTGTCCCCTAGGTGTCACTGGGGGTGCCCTGGGTGTCCCTGGGGTGCCCTGGCTGTCCCCTAGGTGTCCCTGGGGGTGCCCTGTGGGTCCCTGGGGCGCCCTGGGGGCGCCCTGGTGTCCCTGGGGGTGCCCTGGCTGTCCCCTAGGTGTCCCTGGGGGTGTCCTGGCTGTCCCTGGAGTGCCCTGGCTGTCCCCTAGGTGTCCCTGGGGGGGCCCTGGCTGTCCCCTAGGTGTCCCTGGGGGTGCCCAGGGTGTCCCTGGGGTTCCCTGGCTGTCCCCTAGGTGTCCCTGAGGGGGCCCTGGGTGTCCCTGGGGGTGCACAGGGTGTCAGTGCGGTTCCCTGGCTGTCCCGTACGTGTCCCTGGGGTTCCCTGGAGGTCCCCTAGGTGTCCCTGGGGGTGCCCTCGCTGTCCCGGGGGTACCCTGGCTGTCCCCTAGGTGTCCCTGGGTGTGCCCTGGGTGTCCCTGGGCGTGCACAGGGTGTCCCTGGGGTTCCCTGTCTGTCCCCTAGGTGTCCCTGGGGGGCCCTGGCTGTCCCCTAGGTGTCCCTGGGGGTGCCCTGGGTGTCCCTGGGCGGGCCCTGGCTGTCCCCTAGGTGTCCCTGGGGGTGCCCTGGGTGTTCCTGGGGGGGCCTTGGCTGTCCCCTAGGTGTCCCTGGGGGGGCCCTGGCTGTCCCCTAGGTGTCCCTGGGGGTGCCCTGTGGGTCCCTGGGGGTGCACAGGGTGTCCCTGGGGTTCCCTGGCTGTCCCCTAGGTGTCCCTGGGGGTGCCCTGGGTGTCCCTGGGGGGGCCCTGGCTGTCCCCTTGGTGTCCCTGGGGGGGCCCTGGTGTCCCTGGGTTGCCCTGGCTGTCCCCTAGGTGTCCCTGCCTCGCTCGTATCCTCGACTCCGCCTCCGGCGCCATGGTGACTCCCCTCCCAGTCTGGACCATTGTGGCCTCACCCCCTCCCCTGGGGCCATCCGACCCATCCCAGTATAGACCAGTAAGGCACCGAGTGGCCACCATGGACCCCCACACGCCTGCCAGTTCATCCCAGTTCATCCCAGTCCACTCTTTGTCCATCCCAGGTTTCTCTGGTCACCCTCCCAGTGCTCTCAGTCCATCCCAGTCCCGCAGGTGTTGGTGCTTGGGGCTTGATGAGCTGGTGCCTGTCCGCAACGTGGAGCGGCTCAAACGGGACCTCAGGGTGAGGGGGGCGCGGATTTGGGGGGATCCTGGGGGTCCTGAGTTGTCGTGGAGGGGGTTTTTGGGTTGTGGGGGGTCTGGGGGGAGTCCTGGGGGCTGTTTTGGGTGCTTTAGGGGGTATTCGGGAGGTTTGGGCGGCGTATTTGAGGCATCAAAGAACCTGAGGAGGGTTTTGATAGCTCCTGGAGGTGGAGGCGGCCGTGGGGGTGAGCTGGCTGTCCCAGGGGGTTCCTGGCTGTCCCTCGATGTCCCTGGGGTGCCCTGGCTATCACTTAGGTGTCCCTCGGGGCGCCCTGGCTGTCCCTAGGGTGCCCTGGCTGTCCCTTAGGTGTCCCTGGGGTGCCCTGACTGTCCCAAGGTGTCCCTGGGGGTACCCTGGCTGTCCCTGGAGGTGCCCTGGCTGTCCCCTAGGTGTCCCGGGGGGTGTCCTGCCTTGCCCTAGGTGTCCCTGGGGGTGCCCTGGCTGTCCCCTCTGTGTCCCTGGGGGTGCCCTGGGTGTCCCTGGGGTGCCCTGGCTGACCCCAAGGTGTCCCTTGGGGTGCCCAGAGTGTCCCTAGGGGGTCCCTGGCTGACCCCTAGGGGTCTCTGGGGGTGCCCTGGCTGTCCCGTCAGTGTCCCTGGGGGTACCCTGCCTGTCCCCTAGGTGTCCCTGGGGGTGCCCTGGCTGTCCCTAGGGTGCCCTGGCTGTGCCCTCGGTGTCTCTGGGGGTGCCCTGGCTGTCCCTAGGGTGCCATGGCTGTCCCTAGGGTGCCCTGGCTGTCCCCTCGGTGTCCCTGGGGGTTCCCTGGGTGTCCCTGGGATGCCCTGGCTGTCCCCTAGGTGTCCCTGGGGGGCCCTGGCTGTCCCCTAGGTGTCCCTGGGGGTGCCCTGCCTGTCCCTAGGGTGCCCTGGCTGTCCCCTACGTGTCCCTGGGGGTGCCCTGGCTGTCCCCTAGGTGTTCCTGGGGGTTCCCTGCGTGTCCCTGGGGTGCCCTGGCTGTCCCCTAGGTGTCCCTGGGGTGCCCTAGGTGTCCCTGGGGGTTCCCTGGCTGTCCCTAGTGTGCCCTGGCTGTCCCCTAGGTGTCTCTGGGGGTGCCCTGGGTGTCCCTAGGGTGCCCTGACTGTCCCCAAGGTGTCCCTGGGGGTGCCCAGAGTGTCCCAGGGAGTGCCCTGGCTGTCCCCTAGGGGTCTCTGGGGGTGCCCTGGCTGTCCCCTAGGTGTCCCTGGGGGTGCCCTGGGTGTCCCTGGGGTGCCCTGGCTATGCTCTAGGTGGCCCTGGGGGTGCCCTGGCTGTCCCCTAGGTGTCCCTGGCTGTTCCCTTGGTGTCCGTGGGGGTGCCCTGGAGGTCCCCTACGTGGCCCTGGGGGTGCCTTTGCTGTCCCCGAGGTGTCCCTGGGGGTGCCCTGCCTGTCCCCTAGGTGTCCCTGGGGGTGCCCTGGCTGTCCCTAGGGTGCCCTGGCTGTGCCCTTGGTGTCCCTGGGGGTGCCCTGGCTGTCCCTAGGGTGCCCTGGCTGTGCCCTAGGTGTCCCTGGGGGGGCCCTGGGTGTCCCTGGGGGTGCTCAGGGTGTCCCTGGCGTGCCCTGGCTGTCCCGTAGGTGTCCCTGGGGGTGCCCTGGATGTCCCTGGAGGTGCACAGGGTGTCACTGGGGTTCCCTGGAGGTCCCCTAGGTGTCCCTGGGGGTGCCCTGGGTGTCCCTGGGGTTCCCTGGCTGTCCCCTAGGTGTCCCTGGGGGGGCCCTGGGTGTCCCTAGGGGTGCACAGGGTGTCAGTGGGGTTCCCTGGCTGTCCCGTACGTGTCCCTGGGGTTCCCTGGCTGTCCCCTAGGTTTCCCTGGGGTCCCTGAGTGTCCCTGGGGTGCCCTGGCTGTCCCCTAGGTGTCCCTGGGGGAGCCCTCGCTGTCCCTGGGGTGCCCTGGCTGTCCCCTAGGTGTCCCTGGGGGTCCTCTTGGTGTCCCTGGGGGTGCCCAGCGTGTCCCTTAGGTGTTCCTGGGGGTACCCTGGCTATTCCTGGAGTTCCCTGGCTGTTCCCTTGGTGTCCCTGGTGGTGCCCTGTCTGTGCCCTCGGTGTCCCTGAGGCTGCCCTGTCTGTCCCTAGGGTGCCCTGGTTGTGCCCTAGGTGTCCCTGGGGGTGCCCATGGTGTCCCTAGGGTGCCCTGGCTATGCCCTTGGTGTCCCTGGGCGGGCCCTGGCTGTCCCCTAGGAGTCTCTGGGGCTGCCATGCCTGTCCCCTAGGTGTCCCTGGGGGTGCCCTGGCTGTGCCCTCGGTGTCCCTGGGGGTGCCCTGGCTGTCCCTAGGGTGCCCTGGCTGTTCTCTAGGTGTCCCTGGGGGTGCCCTGGCTGTCCTCTAGGTGTCCCTGGGGGTGCCCTGGGTGTCCCTGGAGTGCCCTGGCTTTCCCCTCCGTGTCCCTGGGGTGCCCTGGGTGTCCCTGGTGGTGCCCTGGCTGTCCCTGGGGTGCCATGGCTGTCCTTTACGTGTCCCTGGGGGTGCCCTGGCTGTCCCCTCGGTGTCCCTGGGGGTGCCCTGCCTTTCCCCTAGGTGTCCTTGGGGGGGCCCTGGCTGTCCCCTTGGTGTCCCTGGGGGTGCCCTGGCTGTCCCCTTGGTGTCCGTGGGGTGCCCTGGCTGTCCCCTAGGTGTCCCTGGGGTTGCCCTGGCTGTCCCTAGGGTGCCCTGGCTGTGCCCTAGGTGTCCCTGGGGGTGCCCTGGCTGTCCCTAGGGTGCCCTGGCTGTGCCCTTGGTGTCCCTGGGGGAGCCCTGGCGGTCCCCTAGGGGTCTCTGGGGGTGCCATGCCTGTCCCCTAGGTGTCCCTGGGGGTGCCCTGGCTGTCCCCTACGTGTCCCTGGGGGTGCCCTGGCTGTCCCTCGATGTCCCTGGGGTTGCCCTGGGTGTGCCTGGGGTGCCCTGGCTGTCCCCTAGGTGTCCCTGGGGGTGCCCTGGGTGTCCCTGGGGGGGCCCTAGCTGTCCTCTAGGTGTCCCTGGGGGTGCCCTGCCTGTCCCACGGGGTGCCCTGGCTGTCCCGTAGGTGTCCCTGGGTGTCCCCTTGGTGTCCCTGGGGGTGCCCAGGGTGTCCCTTAGGTGTCCCTGGGGGTGCCCTTGCTGTCCCCTAGCTGTCCCTGGGGGTGCCCTGGCTGTCCCTGGGGTACCCTGGCTGTCCCCTAGGTGTCCCTGGGGGTGCCCTGGGTGTGCCTGGGGTGCCCTGGCTGTCCTCTAGGCGTCCCTGGGGGTGCCCTGGGTGTCCCTGAGGATGCCCTGGCTGTCCCCTAGGTGTCCCTGGGGGTGCCCTGAGTGTCCCTGGGGGGGCGCTGGCTGTGCCCTCGGTGTCCCTGGGGGTGCCCTGGCTGTCCCTAGGGTGCCCTGGCTGTGCCCTAGGTGTCCCTGGGGGTGCCCTGGCTGTCCCTAGGGTGCCCTGGCTGTGCCCTTGGTGTCCCTGGGGGTGCCCTGGCTGTCCCTAGGGTGCCCTGGCTGTGCCCTAGGTGTCCCTGGGGGTGCCCTGGCTGTCCCTAGGGTGCCCTGGCTGTTCTCTAGGTGTCCCTGGGGATGCCCTGGCTGTCCCCTAGGTGTCCCTGGGGGTGCCCTGGGTGTCCCTGGGGTGCCCTGGCTGTCCTCTACGTGTCCCTGTGGTGCCCTGGCTGTTCCCTAGGTGGCCCAGGGGGTGCCCTGGCTGTCCCTAGGGTGCCCTGGCTGTCCCCTAGGTGTCCCTGGGGTGCCCTGCCTGTCCCCTCGGTGTCCCTGGGGTGCCCTGGCTGTCCCCTACGTGTCCCTGAGGGTGCCCTGGGTGTCCCTGGGGGTGCCCTGGCTGTCCCTGGGGTGCCATGGCTGTCCTCTACGTGTCCCTGGGGGTGCCCTGGCTGTCCCCTCGGTGTCCCTGGGGGTGCCCTGCCTTTCCCCTAGGTGTCCTTGGGGGGGCCCTGGCTGTCCCCTAGGTGTCCCTGGGGGTGCCCTGGCTGGCCCCTAGGTGTCCCTGGGCTTGCCCTGGGTGTGCCTGGGGTGCCCTGGCTGTCCCCTAGGTGTCCCTGGGGATGCCCTGGGTGTCCCTGGGGGGGCCCTAGCTGTCCTCTAGGTGTCCCTGGGGGTGCCCTGCCTGTCCCTCGGGGTGCCCTGGCTGTCCTCTAGGTGTCCCTGGAGGTGCCCTGGGTGTCCCTGGGGGTGCCCTCGCTGTCCCTGGGGTGCCCTGGCTGTCCCCAAGGTGTCCCTGGGGGTGCCCTGCCTGTCCTCTCCGTGTCCCTGGGGGTGCCCTGGCTGTGCCCTCGGTGTCCCTAGGGTGCCCTGGCTGTCCCCTAGGTGTCCTTGGGTGTGCCTTGGGTGTCCCTGGGCGTGCACAGGGTTTCCCTGGGGTTCCCTGGCTGTTCCGTAGGTGTCCCTGGGAGGGCCCTGGCTGTCCCCTAGGTGTCCCTGGGGGTGCCCTGGCTGTCCCCTTGGAGTCCGTGGGGTGCCCTGGCTGTCCCCTAGGTGTCCCTGGGGTTGCCCTGGCTGTCCCTAGGGTGCCCTGGCTGTGCCCTAGGTGTCCCTGGGGGTGCCCTGACTGTCCCTAGGGTGCCCTGGCTGTGCCCTTGGTGTCCCTGGGGGGGCCCTGGCGGTCCCCTAGGGGTCTCTGGAGGTGCCATACCTGTCCCCTAGGTGTCCCTGGGGGTGCCCTGACTGTCCCCTACGTGTCCCTGGGGGTGCCCTGGCTGTCCCGTAGGTGTCCCTGGGGTTGCCCTGGGTGTGCCTGGGGTGCCCTGGCTGTCCCCTAGGTGTCCCTGGGGGTGCCCTGGGTGTCCCTGGGGGGGCCCTAGCTGTCCTCTACGTGTCCCTGGGGGTGCCCTGCCTGTCCCCTCGGTGTCCCTGGGGGTGCCGTGCCTTTCCCCTAGGTGTCCTTGGGGGGGCCCTGGCTGTCCCCTAGGTGTCCCTGGGGGTGCCCTGCCTGTCCCCTAGGTGTCCCTGGGGGTGCCCTGGCTGGCCCCTAGGTGTCCCTGGGCTTGCCCTGAGTGTCCCTGGGGGGGCCCTGGCTGTCCCCTAGGTGTCCCTGGGGGTGCCCTGGGTGTCCCTGGGGGTGCCCTCGCTGTCCCTGGGGTGCCCTGGCTGTCCCCAAGGTGTCCCTGGGGGTGCCCTGCCTGTCCTCTCCGTGTCCCTGGGGGTGCCCTGGCTGTGCCCTCGGTGTCCCTAGGGTGCCCTGGCTGTCCCCTAGGTGTCCTTGGGTGTGCCTTGGGTGTCCCTGGGCGTGCACAGGGTGTCCCTGGGGTTCCCTGGCTGTCCCGTAGGTGTCCCTGGGGGTGCCCTGTGGGTCCCTGGGGTGCCCTGGGGGTGCCCTGGTGTCCCTAGGGGTGCCCTGGCTGTCCCCTAGGTGTCCCTGGGGGTGTCCTGGCTGTCCCTGGAGTGCCCTGGCTGTCCCCTAGGTGTCCCTGGGGGGGCCCTGGCTGTCCCCTAGGTGTCCCTGGGGGTGCCCAGGGTGTCCCTGGGGTTCCCTGGCTGTCCCCTAGGTGTCCCTGAGGGGGCCCTGGGTGTCCCTGGGGGTGCACAGGGTGTCAGTGCGGTTCCCTGGCTGTCCCGTACGTGTCCCTGGGGTTCCCTGGAGGTCCCCTAGGTGTCCCTGGGGGTGCCCTCGCTGTCCCGGGGGTGCCCTGGCTGTCCCCTAGGTGTCCCTGGGTGTGCCCTGGGTGTCCCTGGGCGTGTAGAGGGTGTCCCTGGGGTTCCCTGTCTGTCCCCTAGGTGTCCCTGGAGGGGCCCTGGCTGTCCCCTAGGTGTCCCTGGGGGTGCCCTGGGCGGGCCCTGGCTGTCCCCTAGGTGTCCCTGGGGGTGCCCTGGGTGTTCCTGGGGGGGCCTTGGCTGTCCCCTAGGTGTCCCTGGGGGAGCCCTGGCTGTCCCCTAGGTGTCCCTGGGGGTGCCCTGTGGGTCCCTGGGGGTGCACAGGGTGTCCCTGGGGTTCCCTGGCTGTCCCCTAGGTGTCCCTGGGGGTGCCCTGGGTGTCCCTGGGGGGGCCCTGGCTGTCCCCTTGGTGTCCCTGGGGGGGCCCTGGTGTCCCTGGGTTGCCCTGGCTGTCCCCTAGGTGTCCCTGCCTCGCTCGTATCCTCGACTCCGCCTCCGGCGCCATGGTGACTCCCCTCCCAGTCTGGACCATTGTGGCCTCACCCCCTCCCCTGGGGCCATCCGACCCATCCCAGTATAGACCAGTAAGGCACCGAGTGGCCACCATGGACCCCCACACGCCTGCCAGTTCATCCCAGTTCATCCCAGTCCACTCTTTGTCCATCCCAGGTTTCTCTGGTCACCCTCCCAGTGCTCTCAGTCCATCCCAGTCCCGCAGGTGTTGGTGCTTGGGGCTTGATGAGCTGGTGCCTGTCCGCAACGTGGAGCGGCTCAAACGGGACCTCAGGGTGAGGGGGGCGCGGATTTGGGGGGATCCTGGGGGTCCTGAGTTGTCGTGGAGGGGGTTTTTGGGTTGTGGGGGGTCTGGGGGGAGTCCTGGGGGCTGTTTTGGGTGCTTTAGGGGGTATTCGGGAGGTTTGGGCGGCCCATTTGAGGCATCAAAGAACCTGAGGAGGGTTTTGATAGCTCCTGGAGGTGGAGGCGGCCGTGGGGGTGAGCTGGCTGTCCCAGGGGGTTCCTGGCTGTCCCTCGATGTCCCTGGGGTGCCCTGGCTGTCACTTAGGTGTCCCTCGGGGCGCCCTGGCTGTCCCTAGGGTGCCCTGGCTGTCCCTTAGGTGTCCCTGGGGTGCCCTGACTGTCCCAAGGTGTCCCTGGGGGTACCCTGGCTGTCCCTGGAGGTGCCCTGGCTGTCCCCTAGGTGTCCCGGGGGGTGTCCTGCCTTGCCCTAGGTGTCCCTGGGGGTGCCCTGGCTGTCCCCTCTGTGTCCCTGGGGGTGCCCTGGGTGTCCCTGGGGTGCCCTGGCTGACCCCAAGGTGTCCCTTGGGGTGCCCAGAGTGTCCCTAGGGGGTCCCTGGCTGACCCCTAGGGGTCTCTGGGGGTGCCCTGGCTGTCCCGTCAGTGTCCCTGGGGGTACCCTGCCTGTCCCCTAGGTGTCCCTGGGGGTGCCCTGGCTGTCCCTAGGGTGCCCTGGCTGTGCCCTCGGTGTCTCTGGGGGTGCCCTGGCTGTCCCTAGGGTGCCATGGCTGTCCCTAGGGTGCCCTGGCTGTCCCCTCGGTGTCCCTGGGGGTTCCCTGGGTGTCCCTGGGATGCCCTGGCTGTCCCCTAGGTGTCCCTGGGGGGCCCTGGCTGTCCCCTAGGTGTCCCTGGGGGTGCCCTGCCTGTCCCTAGGGTGCCCTGGCTGTCCCCTAGGTGTCCCTGGGGTGCCCTAGGTGTCCCTGGGGGTGCCCTGGCTGTCCCTAGTGTGCCCTGGCTGTCCCCTAGGTGTCTCTGGGGGTGCCCTGGGTGTCCCTAGGGTGCCCTGACTGTCCCCAAGGTGTCCCTGGGGGTGCCCAGAGTGTCCCAGGGAGTGCCCTGGCTGTCCCCTAGGGGTCTCTGGGGGTGCCCTGGCTGTCCCCTAGGTGTCCCTGGGGGTGCCCTGGGTGTCCCTGGGGTGCCCTGGCTATGCTCTAGGTGGCCCTGGGGGTGCCCTGGCTGTCCCCTAGGTGTCCCTGGCTGTTCCCTTGGTGTCCCTGGGGGTGCCCTGGAGGTCCCCTACGTGGCCCTGGGGGTGCCTTTGCTGTCCCCGAGGTGTCCCTGGGGGTGCCCTGCCTGTCCCCTAGGTGTCCCTGGGGGTGCCCTGGCTGTCCCTAGGGTGCCCTGGCTGTGCCCTTGGTGTCCCTGGGGGTGCCCTGGCTGTCCCTAGGGTGCCCTGGCTGTGCCCTAGGTGTCCCTGGGGGGGCCCTGGGTGTCCCTGGGGGTGCTCAGGGTGTCCCTGGCGTGCCCTGGCTGTCCCGTAGGTGTCCCTGGGGGTGCCCTGGATGTCCCTGGAGGTGCACAGGGTGTCACTGGGGTTCCCTGGAGGTCCCCTAGGTGTCCCTGGGGGTGCCCTGGGTGTCCCTGGGGTTCCCTGGCTGTCCCCTAGGTGTCCCTGGGGGGGCCCTGGGTGTCCCTAGGGGTGCACAGGGTGTCAGTGGGGTTCCCTGGCTGTCCCGTACGTGTCCCTGGGGTTCCCTGGCTGTCCCCTAGGTTTCCCTGGGGTCCCTGAGTGTCCCTGGGGTGCCCTGGCTGTCCCCTAGGTGTCCCTGGGGGAGCCCTCGCTGTCCCTGGGGTGCCCTGGCTGTCCCCTAGGTGTCCCTGGGGGTCCTCTTGGTGTCCCTGGGGGTGCCCAGCGTGTCCCTTAGGTGTTCCTGGGGGTACCCTGGCTATTCCTGGAGTTCCCTGGCTGTTCCCTTGGTGTCCCTGGTGGTGCCCTGTCTGTGCCCTCGGTGTCCCTGAGGCTGCCCTGTCTGTCCCTAGGGTGCCCTGGTTGTGCCCTAGGTGTCCCTGGGGGTGCCCATGGTGTCCCTAGGGTGCCCTGGCTATGCCCTTGGTGTCCCTGGGCGGGCCCTGGCTGTCCCCTAGGAGTCTCTGGGGCTGCCATGCCTGTCCCCTAGGTGTCCCTGGGGGTGCCCTGGCTGTGCCCTCGGTGTCCCTGGGGGTGCCCTGGCTGTCCCTAGGGTGCCCTGGCTGTTCTCTAGGTGTCCCTGGGGGTGCCCTGGCTGTCCTCTAGGTGTCCCTGGGGGTGCCCTGGGTGTCCCTGGAGTGCCCTGGCTTTCCCCTACGTGTCCCTGGGGTGCCCTGGGTGTCCCTGGTGGTGCCCTGGCTGTCCCTGGGGTGCCATGGCTGTCCTCTACGTGTCCCTGGGGGTGCCCTGGCTGTCCCCTCGGTGTCCCTGGGGGTGCCCTGCCTTTCCCCTAGGTGTCCTTGGGGGGGCCCTGGCTGTCCCCTTGGTGTCCCTGGGGGGGCCCTGGTGTCCCTGGGTTGCCCTGGCTGTCCCCTAGGTGTCCCTGCCTCGCTCGTATCCTCGACTCCGCCTCCGGCGCCATGGTGACTCCCCTCCCCGTCTGGACCATTGTGGCCTCACCCCCTCCCCTGGGGCCATCCGACCCATCCCAGTATAGACCAGTAAGGCACCGAGTGGCCACCATGGACCCCCACACGCCTGCCAGTTCATCCCAGTTCATCCCAGTCCACTCTTTGTCCATCCCAGGTTTCTCTGGTCACCCTCCCAGTGCTCTCAGTCCATCCCAGTCCCGCAGGTGTTGGTGCTTGGGGCTTGATGAGCTGGTGCCTGTCCGCAACGTGGAGCGGCTCAACGGGACCTCAGGGTGAGGGGGGCGTGGATTTGGGGGGATCCTGGGGGTCCTGAGTTGTCGTGGAGGGGGTTTTTGGGTTGTGGGGGTCTGGGGGGAGTCCTGGGGGCTGTTTTGGGTGCTTTAGGGGGTATTCGGGAGGTTTGGGCGGCCCATTTGAGGCATCAAAGAACCTGAGGAGGGTTTTGATAGCTCCTGGAGGTGGAGGCGGCCGTGGGGTGAGCTGGCTGTCCCAGGGGGTTCCTGCTGTCCTCGATGTCCCTGGGGTGCCCTGGCTGTCACTTAGGTATCCCTCGGGGCGCCCTGGCTGTCCCTAGGTGTCCCTGGCTGTCCCTTAGGTGTCCCTGGGGTGCCCTGACTGTCCCAAGGTGTCCCTGGGGGTACCCTGGCTGTCCCTGGAGGTGCCCTGGCTGTCCCCTAGGTGTCCCTGGGGGTGTCCTGCCTTGCCCTAGGTGTCCCTGGGGGTGCCCTGCCTTTCCCCTAGGTGTCCTTGGGGGGCCCTGACTGTCCCCTAGGTGTCCCTGGGGGTTCCATGCCTGTCCCTTGGTGTCCCTGGGGTGCCCTGGCTGTCCCCTACGTGTCCCTGGGGGTGCCCTGGGTGTCCCCTGGGGGTGCCCTGGCTGTCCCTGGGGTGCCATGGCTGTCTCTACGTGTCCCTGGGGGTGCCCTGGCTTCCCTCGGTGTCCCTGGGGGTGCCCTGCCTTTCCCTAGGTGTCCTTGGGGGGGCCCTGACTGTCCCCTAGGTGTCCCTGGGGGTGCCCTGCCTGTCCCTTAGGTGTCCCTGGGGGTTCCATGCCTGTCCCTAGGTGTCCCTGGGGGTGCCCTGGCTGTCCCTAGGTGTCCCTGGGGTTGCCCTGGGTGTGGCCTGGGGTGCCTGGCTGTCCTCTAGGTGTCCCTGGGGGTGCCCTGCCTGTCCCTCGGGGTGCCCTGGCTGTCCTCTCCGTGTCCCTGGGGGTGCCCCTGGCTGTGCCCTCGGTGTCCATAGGGTGCCCTGGCTGTCCCCTAGGTGTCCCTGGGTGTGCCTTGGGTGTCCCTGGGCGTGCACAGGGTGTCCCTGGGGTTCCCTGGCTGTCCCCTAGGTGTCCCTGGGGGTGCTATGGGTGTACCTGGGGGTACACAGGGCGTCCCCTGGGGTTCCCTGGCTGTCCCCTAGGTGTTCCTGGGGTGCCCTGCCTGTTCCCTAGGGTGCCCTGGCTGTCCCGCTACGTGTCCCTGGGGGTGCCCTGGCTGTCCCCTAGGTGTCCCTGGGGGTGCCCTGGGTGTCCCTGGGGTGCCCTGGCTGTCCCCTACGTGTCCCTGGGGGGGCCCTGGCTGTCCCCTAGGTGTCCCTGGGGGTGCCCTGCCTGTCCCTAGGGTGCCTGGCTGTCCCCTAGGTGTCCCTGGGGTGCCCTAGGTGTCCCTGTGGGTGCCCTGGCTGTCCCCTAGGTGTCCCTGGGGGTGCCCTGGCTGTCCCCTAGGTGTTCCTGGGGGTTCCTGCGTGTCCCTGGGGTGCCCTGGCTGTCCCCTAGGTGTCCCTGGGGTGCCCTAGGTGTCCCTGGGGGTGCCCTGGCTGTCCCTAGTGTGCCCTGGCTGTCCCCTAGGTGTCCCTGGGGGTGCCCTGGGTGTCCCTAGGGTGCCCTGACTGTCCCCAAGGTGTCCCTGGGGTGCCCAGAGTGTCCCTGGGAGTGCCCTGGCTGTCCCCCTAGGGGTCTCTAAGGGTGCCCTGCTGTCCCCTAGATGTCCCTGGGGGTGCCCTGGGTGTCCCTGGGGTGCCCTGGCTATGCTCTAGGTGGCCCTGGGGGTGCCCTGGCTGTCCCTAGGTGTCCCTGGCTGTTCCCTTGGTGTCCCTGGGGGTGCCCTGGAGTTCCCCTACGTGGCCCTGGGGGTGCCCTGGCTGTCCCCTAGGTGTCCCTTGCTGTCCCCTAGGTGTCCTGGGGGTGCCCTGCCTGTCCCCTAGGTGTCCCTGGGGGTGCCCTGGCTGTCCCTAGGGTGCCCTGGCTATGCCCTTGGTGTCCCTGGGCGGGCCCTGGCTGTCCCCTAGGAGTCTCTGGGGGTGCCATGCCTGTCCCCTAGGTGTCCCTGGGGTGCCTGGCTGTGCCCTTGGTGTCCCTGGGGGTGCCCTGGCTGTCCCCTAGGTGTTCCTGGGGGTGCCCTGGGTGTCCCTGGGGTGCCCTGGCTTTCCCCTACGTGTCCTTGGGGTGCCCTGGCTGTTCCCTAGGAGGCCCAGGGGGTGCCCTGGCTGTCCGTAGGGTGCCCTGGGGTTCCCCTAGGTGTCCCTGGGGGTGCCCTGCGTGTCCCCTCGGTGTCCCTGGGGTGCCCTTGCTGTCCCCTACGTGTCCCTGGGGGTGCCCTGGGCGTCCCTGGGGGTGCCCTGGCTGTCCCTGGGGTGCCATGGCTGTCCTCTACGTGTCCCTGGGGGTGCCCTGGCTGTCCCCTCGGTGTCCCTGGGGGTGCCCTGCCTTTCCCCTAGGTGTCCTTGGGGGCCCCTGGCTGTCCCCTAGGTGTCCCTGGGGGTGCCCTGCCTGTCCCTTAGGTGTCCCTGGGGGTTCCATGCCTGTCCCCTAGGTGTCCCTGGGGGTGCCCTGGCTGTCCCCTAGGTGTCCCTGGGGTTGCCCTGGGTGTGCCTGGGGTGCCCTGGCTGTCCCCTAGGTGTCCCTGGGGGTGCCCTGGGTGTCCCTGGGGGGGCCCTGGCTGTCCTCTAGGTGTCCCTGGGGGTGCCCTGCCTGTCCCTCGGGGTGCCCTGGCTGTCCCTAGGTGTCCCTGGGGGTGCCCTGGGTGTCCCTGGGGGTGCCCTCGCTGTCCCTGGGGTGCCCTGGCTGTCCCCAAGGTGTCCCTGGGGGTGCCCTGCCTGTCCTCTCCGTGTCCCTGGGGGTGCCCTGGCTGTGCCCTCGGTGTCCATAGGGTGCCCTGGCTGTCCCCTAGGTGTCCCTGGGTGTGCCTTGGGTGTCCCTGGGCGTGCACAGGGTGTCCCTGGGGTTCCCTGGCTGTCCCCTAGGTGTCCCTGGGGGGGCCCTGGCTGTCCCCTAGGTGTCCCTGGGGGTGCTCTGGGTGTACCTGGGGGAACACAAGGCGTCCCTGGGGTTCCCTGGCTTTCCCCTAGGTGTCCCTGGGGGTGCCCTGCCTGTCCCTAGGGTGCCCTGGCTGTCCGCTACGTGTCCCTGGGGGTGCCCTGGCTGTCCCCTAGGTGTCCCTGGGGGTGCCCTGGCTGTCCCCTAGGTGTTCCTGGGGGTTCCCTGCGTGTCCCTGGGGTGCCCTGGCTGTCCCCTAGGTGTCCCTGGGGTGCCCTAGGTGTCCCTGGGGGTGCCCTGGCTGTTCCCTAGTGTGCCCTGGCTGTCCCCTAGGTGTCCCTGGGGGTGCCCTGGCTGTCCCCTAGGTGTTCCTGGGGGTTCCCTGCGTGTCCCTGGGGTGCCCTGGCTGTCCCCTAGGTGTCCCTGCGGTGCCCTAGGTGTCCCTGGGGGTGCCCTGGGTGTCCCTAGGGTGCCCTGACTGTCCCCAAGGTGTCCCTGGGGGTGCCCAGAGTGTCCCTGGGAGTGCCCTGGCTGTCCACTAGGGGTCTCTGGGGGTGCCCTGGCTGTCCCCTAGGTGTCCCTGGGGGTGCCCTGGCTGTCCCTGGGGTGCCCTGGCTATGCTCTAGGTGGCCCTGGGGGTGCCCTGGCTGTCCCCTAGGTGTCCCTGGCTGTTCCCTTGGTGTCCCTGGGGGTGCCCTGGACGTCCCCTACGTGGCCCTGGGGGTGCCCTTGCTGTCCCGTAGGTGTCCCTGGGGGTGCCCTGCCTGTCCCCTAGGTGTCCCTGGCGTGCCCTGGCTGTCCCGTAGGTGTCCCTGGGGGTGCCCTGGATGTCCCTGGGGGTGCACAGGGTGTCACTGGGGTTCCCTGGAGGTCCCCTAGGTGTCCCTGGGGGTGCCCTGGGTGTCCCTGGGGTGCCCTGGCTGTGCCCTAGGTGTCCCTGGGGGTGCCCTGGCTGTCCCTAGGGTGCCCTGGCTGTGCCCTTGGTGTCCCTGGGGGTGCCCTGGCTGTCCCCTAGGGGTCTCTGGGGGTGCCATGCCTGTCCCCTAGGTGTCCCTGGGGGTGCCCTGGCTGTATCCTACGTGTCCCTGGGGGTGCCCTGGGTGTCTTTAGGGTGCCCTGGCGGTCCCTGGGGTGCCATGGCTGTCCTCTACGTGTCCCTGGGGGTGCCCTGGCTGTCCCCTCCGTGTCCCTGGGGGTGCCCTGCGTTTCCCCTAGGTGTCCTTGGGGGGCCCTGGCTGTCCCCTAGGTTTCCCTGGGCGTGCCCTGCCTGTCCCTTAGGTGTCCCTGGGGGTTCCATGCCTGTCCCCTAGGTGTCCCTGAGGGTGCCCTGGCTGTCCCGTAGGTGTCCCTGGGGTTGCCCTGGGTGTGCCTGGAGTGCCCTGGCTGTCCCCTAGGTGTCCCTGGGGGTGCCCTGCCTGTCCCTCGGGGTGCCCTGGCTGTCCCCTAGGTGTCCCTGGGTGTCCCCTTGGTGTCCCTGGGGGTGCCCAGGGTGTCCCCTAGCTGTCCCTGGGGGTGCCCTGGCTGTCCCTGGGGTGCCCTGGCTGTCCCCTAGGTTTCCCTGGGGGTGCTATGGGTGTGCCTGGGGTGCCCTGGCTGTCCTCTAAGCGTCCCTGGAGGTGCCCTGGGTGTCCCTGGGGATGCCCTGGCTGTCCCCTAGGTGTCCCTGGGGGTGCCCTGAGTGTCCCTGGGGGGGCCCTGGCTGTGCCCTCGGTGTCCCTGGGGGTGCCCTGGCTGTCCCTAGGGTGCCCTGGCTGTGCCCTAGGTGTCCCTGGGGGTGCCCTGGCTGTCCCTAGGGTGCCCTGGCTGTGCCCTTGGTGTCCCTGGGGGTGCCCTGGCTGTCCCTAGGGTGCCCTGGCTGTGCCCTAGGTGTCCCTGGGGGTGCCCTGGCTGTCCCTAGAGTGCCCTGGCTGTTCTCTAGGTGTCCCTGGGGATGCCCTGGCTGTCCCCTAGGTGTCCCTGGGGGTGCCCTGGGTGTCCCTGGGGTGCCCTGGCTGTCCCCTACGTGTCCCTGTGGTGCCCTGGCTGTTCCCTAGGTGGCCCAGGGGGTGCCCTGGCTGTCCCTAGGGTGCCCTGGCTGTCCCCTAGGTGTCCCTGGGGTGCCCTGCCTGTCCCCTCGGTGTCCCTGGGGTGCCCTGCCTGTCCCCTCGGTGTCCCTGGGGTGCCCTGGCTGTCCCCTACGGGTCCCTGGGGGTGCCCTGGGTGTCCCTGGGGGTGCCCTGGCTGTCCCTGGGGTGCCATGGCTGTCCTCTACGTGTCCCTGGGGGTGCCCTGGCTGTCCCCTCGGTGTCCCTGGGGGTGCCCTGCCTTTCCCCTAGGTGTCCTTGGGGGGGCCCTGGCTGTCCCCTAGGTGTCGCTGGGGGTGCCCTGCCTGTCCCTTAGGTGTCCCTGGGGGTTCCATGCCTATCCCCTAGGTGTCCCTGGGGTTGCCCTGGGTGTGCCTGGGGTGCCCTGGCTGTCCCCTAGGTGTCCCTGGGGGTGCCCTGGGTGTCCCTGGGGGGGCCCTGGCGGTCCTCTAGGTGTCCCTGGGGGTGCCCTGTCTGTCCCTCGGGGTGCCGTGGCTGTCCCCTAGGTGTCCCTGGGGGTGCCCTGGGTGTCCCTGGGGGTGCCCTCGCTGTCCCTGGGGTGCCCTGGCTGTCCCCAAGGTGTCCCTGGGGGTGCCCTGCCTGTCCTCTCCGTGTCCCTGGGGGTGCCCTGGCTGTGCCCTCGGTGTCCCTAGGGTGCCCTGGCTGTCCCCTAGGTGTCCCTGGGGGTGCTCTGGGTGTCCCTGGGGGTACACAGGGCGTCCCTGGGGTTCCCTGGCTGTCCCCAAGGTTTCCCTGGGGGTGCCCTGCCTGTCCCTAGGGTGCCCTGGCTATCCGCTACGTGTCCCTGGGGGTGCCCTGGCTGTCCCCTAGGTGTCCCTGGGGGTGCCCTGGTTGTCCCCTAGGTGTTCCTGGGGGTTCCCTGCGTGTCCCTGGGGTGCCCTGGCTGTCCCCTAGGTGTCCCTGGGGTGCTGTAGGTGTCCCTGGGGGTGCCCTGGCTGTCCCTAGGGTGCCCTGGCTGTCCCCTAGGTGTCCCTGGGGGTGCCCTGGGTGTCCCTAGGGTGCCCTGGCTGTCCCCAAGGTGTCCCTGGGGGTGCCCAGAGTGTCCCTGGGAGTGCCCTGGCTGTCCCCTAGGGGTCTCTGGGGGTGCCCTGGCTGTCCCCTAGGTGTCCCTGGGGGTGCCCTGGGTGTCCCTGGGGTGCCCTTGCTATTCCCTAGGTGGCCCTGGGGGTGCCCTGGCTGTCCCCTAGGTCTCCCTGGCTGTTCCCTTGGTGTCCCTGGGGGTGCCCTGGAGGTCCCCTACGTGGCCCTGGGGGTGCCCTTGCTGTCCCCTAGGTGTCCCTGGGGGTGCCCTGCCTGTCCCCTAGGTGTCCCAGGGGGTGCCCTGGCTGTGCCCTCGGTGTCCCTGGTGGTGCCCTGGCTGTCCCTAGGGTGCCCTGGCTGTGCCCTAGGTGTCCTGGGGGTGCCCTGGCTGTCCCTAGGGTGCCCTGGCTGTGCCCTTGGTGTCCCTGGGGGTGCCCTGGCTGTCCCTAGGGTGCCCTGGCTTTGCCCTAGGTGTCCCTGGGGGGGCCCTGGGTGTCCCTGGGGGTGCCCAGGGTGTCCCTGGCGTACCCTGGCTGTCCCGTAGGTGTCCCTGGTGGTGTCCTGGATGTCCCTGGGGTGCCCTGGCTTTCCCCTAGGTGTCCCTGGGGGTGCCCTGGGTGTCCCTGGGGGTGCCCTGGCTGTCACGAAGGTGTCCCTGGGGGTGCCCTGGGTGTCCGTGGAGTGCCCTGGCTGTCCCCTAAATGTCCCTGGGGGTGCCAGGCTGTCCTCTAGGTGTCCCTGGGGGTGCCCTGCCTTTCCCGTCGGTGTCCCTGGGGGTGCCCTGGCTGTCCCCTATGTGTCCCTGGGGGTGCCCTAAGTGTCCCTGGGGGTGCCCTGGCTGTCCCTAGGGTGCCCTGGCTGTCCCCAAGGTGTCCCTGTGGGTGCCCAGAGTGTCCGTGGGAGTGCCCTGGCTGTCCCCTAGGGGTTTCTGGGGGTGCCCTGGCTGTCCCGTCAGTGTCCCTGGGGGTGTCCTGGGTGTCCCTGGAGTGCCCTGGCTGACCCCTAAATGTCCCTGGGGGTGCCCTGGCTGTCCCCTAGGTGTCCCTGGGGGTGTCCTGCCTTCCCCTAGGTGTCCCTGGGGGTGCCCTGGGTGTCCCTGGGGGTGCCCTGGCTGTCCCCTAGGTGTCCCTGGGGGTGCCCTGTGGGTCCCTGGGGTGCCCTGGGGGTGCCCTGGTGTCCCCTAGGTGCCCTGGGTGTCCCTGGGGGGGCCCTGCCTGTCCCCAAGGGGTCTCTGGGGGTGCCCTGCCTGTCCCCTAGGTGTCCCTGGGGGGGCCCTGGCTGTGCCCTCGGTGTCCCTGGGGGTGCCCTGGCTGTCCCTGGGGTTCCCTGGCTGTCCCCTAGGTGTCCCTGGGGGGGCCCTGGTGTCCCTGGGTTGCCCTGGCTGTCCCCTAGTTGTCCCTGCCTCGCTCGTATCCTCGACTCCGCCTCCGGCGCCATGGTGACTCCCCTCCCAGTCTGGACCATTGTGGCCTCACCCCCTCCCCTGGGGCCATCCGACCCATCCCAGTATAGACCAGTAAGGCTCCGAGTGGCCACCATGGACCCCCACACGCCTGCTAGTTCATCCCAGTTCATCCCAGTCCACTCTTCGTCCATCCCAGGTTTCTCTGGTCACCCTACCAGTGCTCTCAGTCCATCCCAGTCCCGCAGGTGTTGGTGCTTGGGGCTTGATGAGCTGGTGCCTGTCCGCAACGTGGAGCGGCTCAAACGGGACCTCAGGGTGAGGGGGGCGCGGATTTGGGGGGATCCTGGGGGTCCTGAGTTGTCGTGGAGGGGGTTTTTGGGTTGTGGGGGGTCTGGGGGGAGTCCTGGGGGCTGCTTTGGGTGCTTTGGGGGGTATTCGGGAGGTTTGGGCGGCCCATTTGAGGCATCAAAGAACCAGAGGAGGGTTTTGATCGCTTTTGGAGGTGGAGGCGGCCGTGGGGGTGAGCTGGCTGTCCCAGGGGGTTCCTGGCTGTGCCCTCAGTGTCTCTGGGGGTGCCCTAGGTGTCCATGGGGGTGCCCTGGGTGTCCCTAGGGTGCCCTGGCTGTCCCCTAGGTGTCCCTGGGGTGCCCTGACTGTCCCTAGGTGTCCCTGGGGGTGCCCTGGGTGTCCCTGGGGTGCCCTGGGGGTACCCTGGCTGTCCCTGGAGGTGCCCTGCCTGTCCCTTAGGTGTCCCTGGGGGTGCCCTGGCTGTCCCTAGGGTGCCCTGGCTGTGCCCTCGGTGTCTCTGGGGGTGCCCTGGGTGTCCCTAGGATGCCATGGCTGTCCCTAGGGTGCCCTGGCTGTCCCCTCGGTGTCCCTGGGGGTGCCCTGGGTGCCCTATGGTGCCCTGGCTGTCCCCTACGTGTCCCTGGGGGTGCCCTGGCTGTCCCTAGGGTGCCCTGGCTGGGCCCTCAGTGTCTCTGGGGGTGCCTTAGGTGTCCCTGGGCGTGCCCATGGTGTTCCTGGGGTTCCCTGGCTGTCCCCTAGGTGTCCCTGGGGGGGCCCTGGGTGTCCCCTAGGTGTCCCTGGGGGTGCCCTGCCTGTCCCCTAGGTGTCCCTGGGGGTGCCCTGCGTGTCCCTAGGGCGCCCTGGCTGTCCCCTAGGTGTCCCTGGGGGTGCCCTGCCTGTCCCCTAGGTGTCGTTGGGGGTGCCCTGGGTGTCCCTGGGGGTGCCCTGCCTGTCCCCTAGGTGTCCCTGGGGGTGCCCTGGGTGTCCCTGGGGTGCCCTGGCTGTCCCCTTCGAGTCCCTGGGGGTGCCCTGGCTGTCCCTGGGGGTGCCCTGGCGGTCCCTCGGGTGCCCTGGCTGTCCCCTAGGTGTCCCTGGGGGTGCCCTGCCTGTCCCCTAGGTGTCCCTGGCGTGCCCTGGCTGTCCCGTAGGTGTCCCTGGGGGTGCCCTGGGTGTCCCTGGGGTGCCCTGGCTGTGCCCTAGGTGTCCCTGGGGGTGCCCTGGCTGTCCCTAGCGTGCCCTGGCTGTGCCCTTGGTGTCCCTGGGGGGGCCCTGGCTGTCCCCTAGGGGTCTCTGGGGGTGCCATGCCTGTCCCCTAGGTGTCCCTGGGGGTGCCCTGGGTGTATCCTACGTGTCCCTGGGGGTGCCCTGGGTGTCCCTGGGGGTGCCCTGGCGGTCCCTGGGGTGCCATGGCTGTCCTCTACGTGTCCCTGGGGGTGCCCTGGCTGTCCCCTCCATGTCCCTGGGGGTGCCCTGCCTTTCCCCTAGGTGTCCTTGGGGGGCCCTGGCTGTCCCCTAGGTTTCCCTGGGCGTGCCCTGCCTGTCCCTTAGGTGTCCCTGGGGGTTCCATGCCTGTCCCCTAGGTGTCCCTGAGGGTGCCCTGGCTGTCCCGTAGGTGTCCCTGGGGTTGCCCTGGGTGTGCCTGGGGTGCCCTGGCTGTCCCCTAGGTGTCCCTGGGGGTGCCCTGGGTGTCCCTGGGGGGGCCCTGGCTGTCCTCTAGGTGTCCCTGGGGGTGCCCTGCCTGTCCCTCGGGGTGCCCTGGCTGTCCCCTAGGTGTCCCTGGGTGTCCCCTTGGTGTCCCTGGGGGTGCCCAGGGTGTCCCCTAGCTGTCCCTGGGGGTGCCCTGGCTGTCCCTGGGGTGCCCTGGCTGTCCCCTAGGTTTCCCTGGGGGTGCTATGGGTGTGCCTGGGGTGCCCTGGCTGTCCTCTAAGCGTCCCTGGAGGTGCCCTGGGTGTCCCTGGGGATGCCCTGGCTGTCCCCTAGGTGTCCCTGGGGGTGCCCTGAGTGTCCCTGGGGGGGCCCTGGCTGTGCCCTCGGTGTCCCTGGGGGTGCCCTGGCTGTCCCTAGGGTGCCCTGGCTGTGCCCTAGGTGTCCCTGGGGGTGCCCTGGCTGTCCCTAGGGTGCCCTGGCTGTGCCCTTGGTGTCCCTGGGGGTGCCCTGGCTGTCCCTAGGGTGCCCTGGCTGTGCCCTAGGTGTCCCTGGGGGTGCCCTGGCTGTCCCTAGAGTGCCCTGGCTGTTCTCTAGGTGTCCCTGGGGATGCCCTTGCTGTCCCCTAGGTGTCCCTGGGGGTGCCCTGGGTGTCCCTGGGGTGCCCTGGCTGTCCCCTACGTGTCCCTGTGGTGCCCTGGCTGTTCCCTAGGTGGCCCAGGGGGTGCCCTGGCTGTCCCTAGGGTGCCCTGGCTGTCCCCTAGGTGTCCCTGGGGTGCCCTGCCTGTCCCCTCGGTGTCCCTGGGGTGCCCTGGCTGTCCCCTACGTGTCCCTGGGGGTGCCCTGGGTGTCCCTGGGGGTGCCCTGGCTGTCCCTGGGGTGCCATGGCTGTCCTCTACGTGTCCCTGGGGGTGCCCTGGCTGTCCCCTCGGTGTCCCTGGGGGTGCCCTGCCTTTCCCCTAGGTGTCCTTGGGGGGGCCCTGGCTGTCCCCTAGGTGTCCCTGGGGGTGCCCTGCCTGTCCCTTAGGTGTCCCTGGGGGTTCCATGCCTGTCCCCTAGGTGTCCCTGGGGTTGCCCTGGGTGTGCCTGGGGTGCCCTGGCTGTCCCCTAGGTGTCCCTGGGGGTGCCCTGGGTGTCCCTGGGGGGGCCCTGGCTGTCCTCTAGGTGTCCCTGAGGGGTGCCCTGCCTGTCCCTCGGGGTGCCGTGGCTGTCCCCTAGGTGTCCCTGGGGTTCCCTCGCTGTCCCTGGGGTGCCCTGGCTGTCCCCAAGGTGTCCCTGGGCGTGCCCTGCCTGTCCTCTCCGTGTCCCTGGGGGTGCCCTGGCTGTGCCCTCGGTGTCCTTAGGGTGCCCTGGCTGTCCCCTAGGTGTCCCTGGGTGTGCCTTGGGTGTCCCTGGGCGTACACAGGGTGTCCCTGGGGTTCCCTGGCTGTCCCCTAGGTGTCCCTGGGAGGGCCCTGGCTGTCCCCTAGGTGTCCCTGGGGGTGCTCTGGGTGTCCCTGGGGGTACACAGGGCGTCCCTGGGGTTCCCTGGCTGTCCCCTAGGTTTCCCTGGGGGTGCCCTGCCTGTCCCTAGGGTGCCCTGGCTGTCCGCTACGTGTCCCTGGGGGTGCCCTGGCTGTCCCCTAGGTGTCCCTGGGGGTGCCCTGGCTGTCCCCTAGGTGTCCCTGGGGGTGCCCTGGCTGTCCCTGGGGTGCCCTGGCTATGCTCTAGGTGGCCCTGGGGGTGCCCTGGCTGTCCCCTAGGTGTCCCTGGCTGTCCCTTGGTGTCCCTGGGGGTGCCCTGGACGTCCCCTACGTGGCCCTGGGGGTGCCCTTGCTGTCCCCTAGGTGTCCCTGGGGGTGCCCTGTCTGTCCCCTAGGTGTCCCTGGCGTGCCCTGGCTGTCCCGTAGGTGTCCCTGGGGGTGCCCTGGATGTCCCTGGGGGTGCACAGGGTGTCACTGGGGCTCCCTGGAGGTCCCCTAGGTGTCCCTGGGGGTGCCCTGGGTGTCCCTGGGGTGCCCTGGCTGTGCCCTAGGTGTCCCTGGGGGTGCCCTGGCTGTCCCTAGCGTGCCCTGGCTGTGCCCTTGGTGTCCCTGGGGGGGCCCTGGCTGTCCCCTAGGGGTCTCTGGGGGTGCCATGCCTGTCCCCTAGGTGTCCCTGGGGGTGCCCTGGGTGTATCCTACGTGTCCCTGGGGGTGCCCTGGGTGTCCCTGGGGGTGCCCTGGCGGTCCCTGGGGTGCCATGGCTGTCCTCTACGTGGCCCTGGGGGTGCCCTGGCTGTCCCCTCCATGTCCCTGGGGGTGCCCTGCCTTTCCCCTAGGTGTCCTTGGGGGGCCCTGGCTGTCCCCTAGGTTTCCCTAGGCGTGCCCTGCCTGTCCCTTAGGTGTCCCTGGGGGTTCCATGCCTGTCCCCTAGGTGTCCCTGAGGGTGCCCTGGCTGTCCCGTAGGTGTCCCTGGGGTTGCCCTGGGTGTGCCTGGGGTGCCCTGGCTGTCCCCTAGGTGTCCCTGGGGGTGCCCTGGGTGTCCCTGGGGGGGCCCTGGCTGTCCTCTAGGTGTCCCTGGGGGTGCCCTGCCTGTCCCTCGGGGTGCCCTGGCTGTCCCCTAGGTGTCCCTGGCTGTCCCCTTGGTGTCCCTGGGGGTGCCCAGGGTGTCCCCTAGCTGTCCCTGGGGGTGCCCTGGCTGTCCCTGGGGTGCCCTGGCTGTCCCCTAGGTTTCCCTGGGGGTGCTATGGGTGTGCCTGGGGTGCCCTGGCTGTCTTCTAAGCGTCCCTGGAGGTGCCCTGGGTGTCCCTGGGGATGCCCTGGCTGTCCCCTAGGTGTCCCTGGGGGTGCCCTGAGTGTCCCTGGGGGGGCCCTGGCTGTGCCCTCGGTGTCCCTGGGGGTGCCCTGGCTGTCCCTAGGGTGCCCTGGCTGTGCCCTAGGTGTCCCTGAGGGTGCCCTGGCTGTCCCTAGGGTGCCCTGGCTGTGCCCTTGGTGTCCCTGGCGTTGCCCTGGCTGTCCCTAGGGTGCCCTGGCTGTGCCCTAGGTGTCCCTGGGGGTGCCCTGGCTGTCCCTAGAGTGCCCTGGCTGTTCTCTAGGTGTCCCTGGGGGTGCCCTGGGTGTCCCTGGGGTGCCCTGGCTGTCCCCTACGTGTCCCTGTGGTGCCCTGGCTGTTCCCTAGGTGGCCCAGGGGGTGCCCTGGCTGTCCCTAGGGTGCCCTGGCTGTCCCCTAGGTGTCCCTGGGGTGCCCTGCCTGTCCCCTCGGTGTCCCTGGGGTGCCCTGGCTGTCCCCTACGTGTCCCTGGGGGTGCCCTGGGTGTCCCTGGGGGTGCCCTGGCTGTCCCTGGGGTGCCATGGCTGTCCTCTACGTGTCCCTGGGGGTGCCCTGGCTGTCCCCTCGGTGTCCCTGGGGGTGCCCTGCCTTTCCCCTAGGTGTCCTTGGGGGGGCCCTGGCTGTCCCCTAGGTGTCCCTGGGGGTGCCCTGCCTGTCCCTTAGGTGTCCCTGGGGGTTCCATGCCTGTCCCCTAGGTGTCCCTGGGGTTTCCCTGGGTGTGCCTGGGGTGCCCTGGCTGTCCCCTAGGTGTCCCTGGGGGTGCCCTGGGTGTCCCTGGGGGGGCCCTGGCTGTCCTCTAGGTGTCCCTGGGGGTGCCCTGCCTGTCCCTCGGGGTGCCGTGGCTGTCCCCTAGGTGTCCCTGGGGGTGCCCTCGCTGTCCCTGGGGTGCCCTGGCTGTCCCCAAGGTGTCCCTGGGCGTGCCCTGCCTGTCCTCTCCGTGTCCCTGGGGGTGCCCTGGCTGTGCCCTCGGTGTCCTTAGGGTGCCCTGGCTGTCCCCTAGGTGTCCCTGGGTGTGCCTTGGGTGTCCCTGGGCGTACACAAAGTGTCCCTGGGGTTCCCTGGCTGTCCCCTAGGTGTCCCTGGGAGGGCCCTGGCTGTCCCCTAGGTGTCCCTGGGGGTGCTCTGGGTGTCCCTGGGGGTACACAGGGCGTCCCTGGGGTTCCCTGGCTGTCCCCTAGGTTTCCCTGGGGGTGCCCTGCCTGTCCCTAGGGTGCCCTGGCTGTCCGCTACGTGTCCCTGGGGGTGCCCTGGCTGTCCCCTAGGTGTCCCTGGGGGTGCCCTGGTTGTCCCCTAGGTGTTCCTGGGGGTTCCCTGCGTGTCCCTGGGGTGCCCTGGCTGTCCCCTAGGTGTCCCTGGGGTGCTGTAGGTGTCCCTGGGGGTGCCCTGGCTGTCCCTAGGGTGCCCTGGCTGTCCCCTAGGTGTCCCTGGGGGTGCCCTGGGTGTCCCTAGGGTGCCCTGGGTGTCCCCAAGGTGTCCCTGGGGGTGCCCAGAGTGTCCCTGGGAGTGCCCTGGCTGTCCCCTAGGGGTCTCTGGGGGTGCCCTGGCTGTCCCCTAGGTGTCCCAGGGGGTGCCCTGGGTGTCCCTGGGGTGCCCTGGCTATTCCCTAGGTGGCCCTGGGGGTGCCCTGGCTGTCCCCTAGGTCTCCCTGGCTGTTCCCTTGGTGTCCCTGGGGGTGCCCTGGAGGTCACCTACGTGGCCCTGGGGGTGCCCTTGCTGTCCCCTAGGTGTCCCTGGGGGTGGCCTGCCTGTCCCCTAGGTGTCCCAGGGGGTGCCCTGGCTGTGCCCTCGGTGTCCCTGGTGGTGCCCTGGCTGACCCTAGGGTGCCCTGGCTGTGCCCTAGGTGTCCTGGTGGTGCCCTGGCTGTCCCTAGGGTGCCCTGGCTGTGCCCTTGGTGTCCCTGGGGGTGCCCTGGCTGTCCCTAGGGTGCCCTGGCTTTACCCTAGGTGTCCCTGGGGGGGGCCCTGGGTGTCCCTGGGGGTGCCCAGGGTGTCCCTGGCGTACCCTGGCTGTCCCGTAGGTGTCCCTGGTGGTGTCCTGGATGTCCCTAGGGTGCCCTGGCTGTCCCCTAGGTGTCCCTGGGGGTGCCCTGGGTGTCCCTGGGGGTGCCCTGGCTGTCACGAAGGTGTCCCTGGGGGTGCCCTGGGTGTCCGTGGAGTGCCCTGGCTGTCCCCTAAATGTCCCTGGGGGTGCCAGGCTGTCCCCTAGGTGTCCCTGGGGGTGCCCTGCCTTTCCCGTCGGTGTCCCTGGGGGTGCCCTGGCTGTCCCCTAGGTGTCCCTGGGGGTGCCCTAGGTGTCCCTGGGGTTGCCCTGGGTGTCCCTAGGGTGCCCTGGCTGTCCCCTAGGTGTCCCTGGGGGTGCCCAGAGTGTCCGTGGGAGTGCCCTGGCTGTCCCGTAGGGGTCTCTGGGGGTGCCCTGGCTGTCCCTAGAGTGCCCTGGCTGTTCTCTAGGTGTCCCTGGGGATGCCCTGGCTGTCCCCTAGGTGTCCCTGGGGGTGCCCTGGGTGTCCCTGGGGTGCCCTGGCTGTCCCCTACGTGTCCCTGTGGTGCCCTGGCTGTTCCCTAGGTGGCCCAGGGGGTGCCCTGGCTGTCCCTAGGGTGCCCTGGCTGTCCCCTAGGTGTCCCTGGGGTGCCCTGCCTGTCCCCTCGGTGTCCCTGGGGTGCCCTGGCTGTCCCCTACGGGTCCCTGGGGGTGCCCTGGGTGTCCCTGGGGGTGCCCTGGCTGTCCCTGGGGTGCCATGGCTGTCCTCTACGTGTCCCTGGGGGTGCCCTGGCTGTCCCCTCGGTGTCCCTGGGGGTGCCCTGCCTTTCCCCAAAGTGTCCTTGGGGGGGCCCTGGCTGTCCCCTAGGTGTCGCTGGGGGTGCCCTGCCTGTCCCTTAGGTGTCCCTGGGCGTTCCATGCCTATCCTCTAGGTGTCCCTGGGGTTGCCCTGGGTGTGCCTGGGGTGCCCTGGCTGTCCCCTAGGTGTCCCTGGGGGTGCCCTGGGTGTCCCTGGGGGGGCCCTGGCGGTCCTCTAGGTGTCCCTGGGGGTGCCCTGCCTGTCCCTCGGGGTGCCGAGGCTGTCCCCTAGGTGTCCCTGGGGGTGCCCTGGGTGTCCCTGGGGGTGCCCTCGCTGTCCCTGGGGTGCCCTGGCTGTCCCCAAGGTGTCCCTGGGGGTGCCCTGCCTGTCCTCTCCGTGTCCCTGGGGGTGCCCTGGCTGTGCCCTCGGTGTCCCTAGGGTGCCCTGGCTGTCCCCTAGGTGTCCCTGGGTGTGCCTTGGGTGTCCCTGGGCGTGCACAGGGTGTCCCTGGGGTTCCCTGGCTGTCCCCTAGGTGTCCCTGGGAGGGCCCTGGCTGTCCCCTAGGTGTCCCTGGGGGTGCTCTGGGTGTCCCTGGGGGTACACAGGGCGTCCCTGGGGTTCCCTGGCTGTCCCCTAGGTTTCCCTGGGGGTGCCCTGCCTGTCCCTAGGGTGCCCTGGCTGTCCGCTACGTGTCCCTGGGGGTGCCCTGGCTGTCCCCTAGGTGTCCCTGGGGGTGCCCTGGTTGTCCCCTAGGTGTTCCTGGGGGTTCCCTGCGTGTCCCTGGGGTGCCATGGCTGTCCCCTAGGTGTCCCTGGGGTGCTGTAGGTGTCCCTGGGGGTGCCCTGGCTGTCCCTAGGGTGCCCTGGCTGTCCCCTAGGTGTCCCTGGGGGTGCCCTGGGTGTCCCTAGGGTGCCCTGGCTGTCCCCAAGGTGTCCCTGGGGGTGCCCAGAGTGTCCCTGGGAGTACCCTGGCTGTCCCCTAGGGGTCTCTGGGGGTGCCCTGGCTGTCCCCTAGGTGTCCCTGGGGGTGCCCTGGGTGTCCCTGGGGTGCCCTTGCTATTCCCTAGGTGGCCCTGGGGGTGCCCTGGCTGTCCCCTAGGTCTCCCTGGCTGTTCCCTTGGTGTCCCTGGGGGTGCCCTGGAGGTCCCCTACGTGGCCCTGGGGGTGCCCTTGCTGTCCCCTAGGTGTCCCTGGGGGTGCCCTGCCTGTCCCCTAGGTGTCCCAGGGGGTGCCCTGGCTGTGCCCTCGGTGTCCCTGGTGGTGCCCTGGCTGTCCCTAGGGTGCCCTGGCTGTGCCCTAGGTGTCCTGGTGGTGCCCTGGCTGTCCCTAGGGTGCCCTGGCTTTGCCCTAGGTGTTCCTGGGGGGGCCCTGGGTGTCCCTGGGGGGGCCCAGGGTGTCCCTGGCGTACCCTGGCTGTCCCGTAGGTGTCCCTGGTGGTGTCCTGGATGTCCCTGGGGTGCCCTGGCTGTCCCCTAGGTGTCCCTGGGGGTGCCCTGGGTGTCCCTGGGGGTGCCCTGGCTGTCACGAAGGTGTCCCTGGGGGTGCCCTGGGTGTCCGTGGAGTGCCCTGGCTGTCCCCTAAATGTCCCTGGGGGTGCCAGGCTGTCCCCTAGGTGTCCCTGGGGGTGCCCTGCCTTTCCCGTCGGTGTCCCTGGGGGTGCCCTGGCTGTCCCCTAGGTGTCCCTGGGGGTGCCCTAGGTGTCCCTGGGGTTGCCCTGGGTGTCCCTAGGGTGCCCTGGCTGTCCCCTAGGTGTCCCTGGGGGTGCCCAGAGTGTCCGTGGGAGTGCCCTGGCTGTCCCGTAGGGGTCTCTGGGGGTGCCCTGGGTGTCCCGTCATTGTCCCTGGGGGGGCCCGGCCTGTCCCCTAGGTGTCTCTGGGGGTGCCCTGCCTGTCCCCTAGGTGTCGTTGGGGGTGCCCTGGGTGTCCCTGGGGGTGCCCTGCCTGTCCCCTAGGTGTCCTTGGGGGTGCCCTGGGTGTGCCTGGGGTGCCCTGGCTGTCCCCTAGGTGTCCCTGGGGGGGCCCTGGCTGTCCCCTAGGTGTCCCTGGGGTGCCCTGCCTTTCCCCTAGGTGTCCCTGGTGTTTCCCTGCCTGTCCCCTAGGTTTCCCGAGGGGTGCCCTGGGTGTCCCTGGGGGTGCCCTGGCTGTCCCCTAGGTGTCCCTGGGGGTGCCCTGGCTTTCCACTCGGTGTCCCTGGGGGTGCCCTGCCTGTCCCCTAGGTGTCCCTGGGGGTGCCCAGCCTGTCCCCTAGGTGTCGTTGGGGGTGCCCTGGGTTTCCCTGGGGGTGCCCTGCCTGTCCCCTAGGTGTCCCTGGGGGTGCCCTGGGTTTCCCTGGGGTGCCCTGGCTGTCCCCTTGGTGTTTCTGGGGTGCCCTGGGTGTCCCTGGGGGTGCCCTGGCTTTCCCCTAGGTGTCCCTGGGGGTGCCCTGGGTGTCCCTGGAGTGCCCTGTCTGTCCCCTAAATGTCCCTGGGGGTGCCCTGGGTGTCCCTGGAGTGCCCTGGCTGTCCCCTAAATGTCCCTGGGGGTGCCCTGGCTTTCTCCTCGGTGTCCCTGGGGGTGCCCTGGCTGTCTTTAGGGTGCCCTGGCTGTCCCCTATGTGTCCCTGGGGGTGCCCTAAGTGTCCCTGGGGGTGCCCTGGCTGTCCCTAGGGTGCCCTGGCTGTCCCCAAGGTGTCCCTGTGGGTGCCCAGAGTGTCCCTGGGAGTGCCCTGGCTGTCCCCTAGGGGTTTCTCGGGGTGCCCTGGCTGTCCCGTCAGTGTCCCTGGGGGTGTCCTGGGTGTCCCTGGAGTGCCCTGCCTTTCCCCTAGGTGTCCTTGGGGGGGCCCTGGGTGTCCCCTAGGTGTCCCTGGGGGTGCCCTGCCTGTCCCTTAGGTGTCCCTGGGGGTTCCATGCCTGTCCCCTAGGTGTCCCTGGGGTTTCCCTGGGTGTGCCTGGGGTGCCCTGGCTGTCCCCTAGGTGTCCCTGGGGGTGCCCTGGGTGTCCCTGGGGGGGCCCTGGCTGTCCTCTAGGTGTCCCTGGGGGTGCCCTGCCTGTCCCTCGGGGTGCCGTGGCTGTCCCCTAGGTGTCCCTGGGGGTGCCCTCGCTGTCCCTGGGGTGCCCTGGCTGTCCCCAAGGTGTCCCTGGGCGTGCCCTGCCTGTCCTCTCCGTGTCCCTGGGGGTGCCCTGGCTGTGCCCTCGGTGTCCTTAGGGTGCCCTGGCTCTCCCCTAGGTGTCCCTGGGTGTGCCTTGGGTGTCCCTGGGCGTACACAGTGTGTCCTTGGGGTTCCCTGGCTGTCCCCTAGGTGTCCCTGGGAGGGCCCTGGCTGTCCCCTAGGTGTCCCTGGGGGTGCTCTGGGTGTCCCTGGGGGTACACAGGGCGTCCCTGGGGTTCCCTGGCTGTCCCCTAGGTTTCCCTGGGGGTGCCCTGCCTGTCCCTAGGGTGCCCTGGCTGTCCGCTACGTGTCCCTGGGGGTGCCCTGGCTGTCCCCTAGGTGTCCCTGGGGGTGCCCTGGTTGTCCCCTAGGTGTTCCTGGGGGTTCCCTGCGTGTCCCTGGGGTGCCCTGGCTGTCCCCTAGGTGTCCCTGGGGTGCTGTAGGTGTCCCTGGGGGTGCCCTGGCTGTCCCTAGGGTGCCCTGGCTGTCCCCTAGGTGTCCCTGGGGGTGCCCTGGGTGTCCCTAGGGTGCCCTGGCTGTCCCCAAGGTGTCCCTGGGGGTGCCCAGAGTGTCCCTGGGAGTGCCCTGGCTGTCCCCTAGGGGTCTCTGGGGGTGCCCTGGCTGTCCCCTAGGTGTCCCTGGGGGTGCCCTGGGTGTCCCTGGGGTGCCCTGGCTATTCCCTAGGTGGCCCTGGGGGTGCCCTGGCTGTCCCCTAGGTCTCCCTGGCTGTTCCCTTGGTGTCCCTGGGGGTGCCCTGGAGGTCCCCTACGTGGCCCTGGGGGGGCCCTTGCTGTCCCCTAGGTGTCCCTGGGGGTGCCCTGCCTGTCCCCTAGGTGTCCCAGGGGGTGCCCTGGCTGTGCCCTCGGTGTCCCTGGTGGTGCCCTGGCTGACCCTAGGGTGCCCTGGCTGTGCCCTAGGTGTCCTGGTGGTGCCCTGGCTGTCCCTAGGGTGCCCTGGCTGTGCCCTTGGTGTCCCTGGGGGTGCCCTGGCTGTCCCTAGGGTGCCCTGGCTTTACCCTAGGTGTCCCTGGGGGGGGCCCTGGGTGTCCCTGGGGGTGCCCAGGGTGTCCCTGGCGTACCCTGGCTGTCCCGTAGGTGTCCCTGGTGGTGTCCTGGATGTCCCTAGAGTGCCCTGGCTGTCCCCTAGGTGTCCCTGGGGGTGCCCTGGGTGTCCCTGGGGGTGCCCTGGCTGTCACGAAGGTGTCCCTGGGGGTGCCCTGGGTGTCCGTGGAGTGCCCTGGCTGTCCCCTAAATGTCCCTGGGGGTGCCAGGCTGTCCCCTAGGTGTCCCTGGGGGTGCCCTGCCTTTCCCGTCGGTGTCCCTGGGGGTGCCCTGGCTGTCCCCTAGGTGTCCCTGGGGGTGCCCTAGGTGTCCCTGGGGTTGCCCTGGGTGTCCCTAGGGTGCCCTGGCTGTCCCCTAGGTGTCCCTGGGGGTGCCCAGAGTGTCCGTGGGAGTGCCCTGGCTGTCCCGTAGGGGTCTCTGGGGGTGCCCTGGCTGTCCCTAGAGTGCCCTGGCTGTTCTCTAGGTGTCCCTGGGGATGCCCTGGCTGTCCCCTAGGTGTCCCTGGGGGTGCCCTGTGTGTCCCTGGGGTGCCCTGGCTGTCCCCTACGTGTCCCTGTGGTGCCCTGGCTGTTCCCTAGGTGGCCCAGGGGGTGCCCTGGCTGTCCCTAGGGTGCCCTGGCTGTCCCCTAGGTGTCCCTGGGGTGCCCTGCCTGTCCCCTCGGTGTCCCTGGGGTGCCCTGGCTGTCCCCTACGGGTCCCTGGGGGTGCCCTGGGTGTCCCTGGGGGTGCCCTGGCTGTCCCTGGGGTGCCATGGCTGTCCTCTACGTGTCCCTGGGGGTGCCCTGGCTGTCCCCTCGGTGTCCCTGGGGGTGCCCTGCCTTTCCCCTAGGTGTCCTTGGGGGGGCCCTGGCTGTCCCCTAGGTGTCGCTGGGGGTGCCCTGCCTGTCCCTTAGGTGTCCCTGGGGGTTCCATGCCTATCCCCTAGGTGTCCCTGGGGGTGCCCTGGCTGTCCCTGGGGTGCCATGGCTGTCCTCTACGTGTCCCTGGGGGTGCCCTGGCTGTCCCCTCGGTGTCCCTGGGGGTGCCCTGCCTTTCCCCTAGGTGTCCTTGGGGGGGCCCTGGCTGTCCCCTAGGTGTCGCTGGGGGTGCCCTGCCTGTCCCTTAGGTGTCCCTGGGCGTTCCATGCCTATCCTCTAGGTGTCCCTGGGGTTGCCCTGGGTGTGCCTGGGGTGCCCTGGCTGTCCCCTAGGTGTCCCTGGGGGTGCCCTGGGTGTCCCTGGGGGGGCCCTGGCGGTCCTCTAGGTGTCCCTGGGGGTGCCCTGCCTGTCCCTCGGGGTGCCGAGGCTGTCCCCTAGGTGTCCCTGGGGGTGCCCTGGGTGTCCCTGGGGGTGCCCTCGCTGTCCCTGGGGTGCCCTGGCTGTCCCCAAGGTGTCCCTGGGGGTGCCCTGCCTGTCCTCTCCGTGTCCCTGGGGGTGCCCTGGCTGTGCCCTCGGTGTCCCTAGGGTGCCCTGGCTGTCCCCTAGGTGTCCCTGGGTGTGCCTTGGGTGTCCCTGGGCGTGCACAGGGTGTCCCTGGGGTTCCCTGGCTGTCCCCTAGGTGTCCCTGGGAGGGCCCTGGCTGTCCCCTAGGTGTCCCTGGGGGTGCTCTGGGTGTCCCTGGGGGTACACAGGGCGTCCCTGGGGTTCCCTGGCTGTCCCCTAGGTTTCCCTGGGGGTGCCCTGCCTGTCCCTAGGGTGCCCTGGCTGTCCGCTACGTGTCCCTGGGGGTGCCCTGGCTGTCCCCTAGGTGTCCCTGGGGGTGCCCTGGTTGTCCCCTAGGTGTTCCTGGGGGTTCCCTGCGTGTCCCTGGGGTGCCATGGCTGTCCCCTAGGTGTCCCTGGGGTGGTGTAGGTGTCCCTGGGGGTGCCCTGGCTGTCCCTAGGGTGCCCTGGCTGTCCCCTAGGTGTCCCTGGGGGTGCCCTGGGTGTCCCTAGGGTGCCCTGGCTGTCCCCAAGGTGTCCCTGGGGGTGCCCAGAGTGTCCCTGGGAGTACCCTGGCTGTCCCCTAGGGGTCTCTGGGGGTGCCCTGGCTGTCCCCTAGGTGTCCCTGGGGGTGCCCTGGGTGTCCCTGGGGTGCCCTTGCTATTCCCTAGGTGGCCCTGGGGGTGCCCTGGCTGTCCCCTAGGTCTCCCTGGCTGTTCCCTTGGTGTCCCTGGGGGTGCCCTGGAGGTCCCCTACGTGGCCCTGGGGGTGCCCTTGCTGTCCCCTAGGTGTCCCTGGGGGTGCCCTGCCTGTCCCCTAGGTGTCCCAGGGGGTGCCCTGGCTGTGCCCTCGGTGTCCCTGGTGGTGCCCTGGCTGTCCCTAGGGTGCCCTGGCTGTGCCCTAGGTGTCCTGGTGGTGCCCTGGCTGTCCCTAGGGTGCCCTGGCTGTGCCCTGGGTGTCCCTGGGGGTGCCCAGGGTGTCCCTGGCGTACCCTGGCTGTCCCGTAGGTGTCCCTGGTGGTGTCCTGGATGTCCCTGGGGTGCCCTGGCTGTCCCCTAGGTGTCCCTGGGGGTGCCCTGGGTGTCCCTGGGGGTGCCCTGGCTGTCACGAAGGTGTCCCTGGGGGTGCCCTGGGTGTCCGTGGAGTGCCCTGGCTGTCCCCTAAATGTCCCTGGGGGTGCCAGGCTGTCCCCTAGGTGTCCCTGGGGGTGCCCTGCCTTTCCCGTCGGTGTCCCTGGGGGTGCCCTGGCTGTCCCCTAGGTGTCCCTGGGGGTGCCCTAGGTGTCCCTGGGGTTGCCCTGGGTGTCCCTAGGGTGCCCTGGCTGTCCCCTAGGTGTCCCTGGGGGTGCCCAGAGTGTCCGTGGGAGTGCCCTGGCTGTCCCGTAGGGGTCTCTGGGGGTGCCCTGGGTGTCCCGTCATTGTCCCTGGGGGGGCCCGGCCTGTCCCCTAGGTGTCTCTGGGGGTGCCCTGCCTGTCCCCTAGGTGTCGTTGGGGGTGCCCTGGGTGTCCCTGGGGGTGCCCTGCCTGTCCCCTAGGTGTCCTTGGGGGTGCCCTGGGTGTGCCTGGGGTGCCCTGGCTGTCCCCTAGGTGTCCCTGGGGGGGCCCTGGCTGTCCCCTAGGTGTCCCTGGGGTGCCCTGCCTTTCCCCTAGGTGTCCCTGGTGTTTCCCTGCCTGTCCCCTAGGTTTCCCGAGGGGTGCCCTGGGTGTCCCTGGGGGTGCCCTGGCTGTCCCCTAGGTGTCCCTGGGGGTGCCCTGGCTTTCCACTCGGTGTCCCTGGGGGTGCCCTGCCTGTCCCCTAGGTGTCCCTGGGGGTGCCCTGGGTGTCCCTGGGGGTGCCCTGGAGGTCCCCTTGGTGTTCCTGGGGGTGCCCTGGGTGTCCCTGGGGTGCCCTGGGGGTGCCCTGCCTGTCCCCTAGGTGTCCTTGGGGGTGCCCTTGCTTTCCCCTCGGTGTCCCTGGGGGTGCCCTGGCTGTCTTTAGGGTGCCCTGGCTGTCCCCTAGGTGTCCCTGGGGGTGCCCTGCCTGTCCCTGTGGGTGGCCTGGCTGTCCCCTAGGTGTCCCTTGGGGGGCCCTGGCTGTCCCCTAGGTGTCCCTGGGGGTGCCCTAGGTGTCCCTGGGGGTGCCCTGGGTGTCCCTAGGGTGCCCTGGCTGTCCCCAAGGTGTCCCTGTGGTTGCCCTGGGTGTCCCTGGAGTGCCCTGGCTGTCCCCTAAATGCCCCTGGGGGTGCCCTGCCTTTCCCCTCGGTGTCCCTGGGGGCGCCCTGCCTGTCCCCTAGGTGTCCCTGGGGGTGCCCTGGGTTTCCCTGGGGTGCCCGGGCTGTCCCCTTGGTATCCCTGGGGGTGCCCTGGGTGTCCCTGGGGGTGCCCTGGCTGTCCCCTAGGTGTCCCTGGGGGTGCCCTGGCTTTCCCCTCGGTGTCCCTGGGGGTGCCCTGGCTGTCTTTAGGGTGCCCTGGCTGTCCCCTAGGTGTCCCTGGGGGTGCCCTAAGTGTCCCTGGGGGTGCCCTGGCTGTCCCTAGGGTGCCTTGGCTGTCCCCTAGGTGTCCCTGGGGGTGCCCTGCCTGTCCCCTAGGTGTCCCTGGGGGTGCCCTGGCTGTCTTTAGGGTGCCCTGGCTGTCCCCTAGGTGTCCCTGGGGGTGCCCTGCCTGTCCCTGGGGGTGGCCTGGCTGTCCCCTAGGTGTCCCTGGGGGGGCCCTGTCTGTCCCCTAGGTGTCCCTGGGGGTGCCCTAGGTGTCCCTGGGGGTGCCCTGGGTGTCCCTAGGGTGCCCTGGCTGTCCCCAAGGTGTCCCTGTGGGTGCCCAGAGTGTCCCTGGGAGTGCCCTGGCTGTCTCCTAGGTGTCCCTGGGGGGGCCCTGGCTGTCCCCTAGGTGTCCCTGGGGGTGCCCTAGGTGTCCCTGGGGGTTCCCTGGGTGTCCCTGGGGGAGCCCTGGCTGTCCCCTAGGTGTCCCTGGGGTTGCCCTGGGTGTCCCTGGAGTGCCCTGGCTGTCCCCTAAATGTCCCTGGGGGTGCCCTGGCTTTCCCCTCGGTGTCCCTGGGGGTGCCCTGCCTGTCCCCTTGGTGTCCCAGGGGGTGCCCTGGCTTTCCTTGGGGTGTTCTGGCTGTCCCCTTGGTGTCCCTGGGGGAGCCCTGGGTGAACCTGGGGGGCCCTGGGGGTGCCCTGCCTGTCCTCTAGGTGTCCCTGGGGGTGTCCTGTCTGTCCCCTAGGTGTCCCTGGGGGTGACCTGGGTGTCCCTGGAGTGCCCTGGCTGTCCCCTAAATGTCCCTGTCGGTGCCCTGGCTTTCCCCTCGGTGTCCCTGGGGGTGCCCTGCCTGTCCCCTAGGTGTCGTTGGGGGTGCCCTGGGTTTCCCTGGGGGTGCCCTGCCTGTCCCCTAGGTGTCCCTGGGGGTGCCCTGGGTTTCCCTGGCGTGCCCTGGCTGTCCCCTTGGTGTTTCTGGGGTGCCCTGGGTGTCCCTGGGGGTGCCCTGGCTTTCCCCTAGGTGTCCCTGGGGGTGCCCTGGGTGTCCCTGGAGTGCCCTGTCTGTCCCCTAAATGTCCCTGGGGGTGCCCTGGGTGTCCCTGGAGTGCCCTGGCTGTCCCCTAAATGTCCCTGGGGGTGCCCTGGCTTTCTCCTCGGTGTCCCTGGGGGTGCCCTGGCTGTCTTTAGGGTGCCCTGGCTGTCCCCTATGTGTCCCTGGGGGTGCCCTAAGTGTCCCTGGGGGTGCCCTGGCTGTCCCTAGGGTGCCCTGGCTGTCCCCAAGGTGTCCCTGTGGGTGCCCAGAGTGTCCCTGGGAGTGCCCTGGCTGTCCCCTAGGGGTTTCTGGGGGTGCCCTGTCTGTCCCGTCAGTGTCCCTGGGGGTGTCCTGGGTGTCCCTGGAGTGCCCTGGCTGACCCCTAAATGTCCCTGGGGGTGCCCTGGCTGTCCCCTAGGTGTCCCTGGGGGTGTCCTGCCTTCCCCTAGGTGTCCCTGGGGGTGCCCTGGGTGTCCCTGGGGGTGCCCTGGCTGTCCCCTAGGTGTCCCTGGGGGTGCCCTGTGGGTCCCTGGGGTGCCCTGGGGGTGCCCTGGTGTCCCCTAGGTGCCCTGGGTGTCCCTGGGGGGGCCCTGCCTGTCCCCAAGGGGTCTCTGGGGGTGCCCTGCCTGTCCCCTAGGTGTCCCTGGGGGGGCCCTGGCTGTCCCTAGGGTGCCCTGGCTGTGCCCTTGGTGTCCCTGGGGGGGCCCTGGCTGTCCCCTAGGGGTCTCTGGGGGTGCCATGCCTGTCCCCTAGGTGTCGCTGGGGGTGCCCTGGCTGTCCCCTACGTGTCCCTGGGGGTGCCCTGGGTGTCCCTGGGGGTGCCCTGGCGGTCCCTGGGGTGCCATGGCTGTCCCCTCCGTGTCCCTGGGGGTGCCCTGCCTTTCCCCTAGGTGTCCTTGGGGGGCCCTGGCTGTCCCCTAGGTGTCCCTGGGCGTGCCCTGCCTGTCCCTTAGGTGTCCCTGGGGGTTCCATGCCTGTCCCCTAGGTGTCCCTGAGGGTGCCCTGGCTGTCCCGTAGGTGTCCCTGGGGTTGCCCTGGGTGTGCCTGGGGTGCCCTGGCTGTCCCCTAGGTGTCCCTGGGGGTGCCCTGGGTGTCCCTGGGGGGGCCCTGGCTGTCCTCTAGGTGTCCCTGGGGGTGCCCTGCCTGTCCCTCGGGGTGCCCTGGCTGTCCCCTAGGTGTCCCTGGGTGTCCCCTTGGAGTCCCTGGGGGTGCCCAGGGTGTCCCTTAGGTGTCCCTGGGGGTGCCCTTTCTGTCCCCTAGCTGTCCCTGGGGGTGCCCTGGCTGTCCCTGGGGTGCCCTGGCTGTCCCCTAGGTTTCCCTGGGGTGCCCTGGCTGTCCCCTAGGTGTCCCTGGGGGTGCCCTGAGTGTCCCTGGGGAGGCCCTGGCTGTGCCCTCGGTGTCCCTGGGGGTGCCCTGGCTGTCCCTAGGGTGCCCTGGCTGTGCCCTAGGTGTCCCTGGGGGTGCCCTGGCTGTCCCTAGGGTGCCCTGGCTGTGCCCTTGGTGTCCCTGGGGGTGCCCTGGCTGTCCCTAGGGTGCCCTGGCTGTGCCCTAGGTGTCCCTGGGGGTGCCCTGGCTGTCCCTAGAGTGCCCTGGCTGTTCTCTAGGTGTCCCTGGGGATGCCCTGGCTGTCCCCTAGGTGTCCCTGGGGGTGCCCTGGGTGTCCCTGGGGTGCCCTGGCTGTCCCCTACATGTCCCTGTGGCGCCCTGGCTGTTCCCTAGGTGGCCCAGGGGGTGCCCTGGCTGTCCCTAGGGTGCCCTGGCTGTCCCCTAGGTGTCCCTGGGGTGCCCTGCCTGTCCCCTCGGTGTCCCTGGGGTGCCCTGGCTGTCCCCTACGTGTCCCTGGGGGTGCCCTGAGTGTCCCTGGGGGTGCCCTGGCTGTCCCCTCGATGTCCCTGGGGGTGCCCTGCCTTTCCCCTAGGTGTCCTTGGGGGGGCCCTGGCTGTCCCCTAGGTGTCCCTGGGGGTGCCCTGCCTGTCCCTTAGGTGTCCCTGGGGGTTCCATGCCTGTCCCCTAGGTGTCCCTGGGGCTGCCCTGGGTGTGCCTGGGGTGCCCTGGCTGTCCCCTAGGGGTCCCTGGTGGTGCTCTGGGTGTCCCTGGGGGGGCCCTGGCTGTCCTCTAGGTGTCCCTGGGGGTGCCCTGCCTGTCCCTCGGGGTGCCGTGGCTGTCCCCTAGGTGTCCCTGGGGGTGCCCTGGGTGTCCCTGGGGGTGCCCTCGCTGTCCCTGGGGTGCCCTGGCTGTCCCCAAGGTGTTCCTGGGTGTGCCCTGCCTGTCCTCTCCGTGTCCCTGGGGGTGCCCTGGCTGTGCCCTCGGTGTCCCTAGGGTGCCCTGGCTGTCCCCTAGGTGTCCCTGGGTGTGCCTTGGGTGTCCCTGGGCGTGCACAGGGTGTCCCTGGGGTTCCCTGGCTGTCCCCTAGGTGTCCCTGGGAGGGCCCTGGCTGTCCCCTAGGTGTCCCTGGGGGTGCTCTGGGTGTCCCTGGGGGTACACAGGGCGTCCCTGGGGTTCCCTGGCTGTCCCCTAGGTTTCCCTGGGGGTGCCCTGCCTGTCCGCTACTTGTCCCTGGGGGTGCCCTGGCTGTCCCCTAGGTGTCCCTGGGGGTGCCCTGGTTGTCCCCTAGGTGTTCCTGGGGGTTCCCTGCGTGTCCCTGGGGTGCCCTGGCTGTCCCCTAGGTGTCCCTGGGGGTGCCCTGGGTGTCCCTAGGGTGCCCTGGCTGTCCCTAAGGTGTCCCTGGGGGTGCCCAGATTGTCCTTGGGAGTGCCCTGGCTGTCCCCTAGGGGTCTCTGGGGGTGCCCTGGCTGTCCCCTAGGTGTCCCTGGGGGTGCCCTGGGTGTCCCTGGGGTGCCCTGGCTATTCCCTAGGTGGCCCTGGGGGTGCCCTGGCTGTCCCCTAGGTCTCCCTGGCTGTTCCCTTGGTGTCCCTGGGGGTGCCCTGGAGGTCCCCTACGTGGCCCTGGGGGTGCCCTTGCTGTCCCCTAGGTGTCCCTGGGGGTGCCCTGCCTGTCCTCTCGGTGTCCCTGGGGGTGCCCTGGCTGTGCCCTCGGTGTCCCTGGTGGTGCCCTGGCTGTCCCTAGGGTGCCCTGGCTGTGCCCTAGGTGTCCTGAGGGTGCCCTGGCTGTCCCTAGGGTGCTCTGGCTGTGCCCTTGGTGTCCCTGGGGGTGCCCTTGGTGTCCCTGGGGGTGCCCTGGCTTTGCCCTAGGTGTCCCTGGGGGGGCCCTGGGTGTCCCTTGGGGTGCCCAGGGTGTCCCTGGCGTACCCTGGCTGTCCCGTAGGTGTCCCTGGTGGTGTCCTGGATGTCCCTGGGGTGCCCTGGCTGTCCCCTAGGTGTACCTGGGGGTGCCCTGGGTGTCCGTGGAGTGCCCTGGCGGTCCCTGGGGTGCCATGGCTGTCCTCTACGTGTCCCTGGGGGTGCCCTGGCTGTCCCCTCCGTGTCCCTGGGGGTGCCCTGCCTTTCCCCTAGGTGTCCTTGGGGGGCCCTGGCTGTCCCCTAGGTGTCCCTGGGCGTGCCCTGCCTGTCCCTCGGGGTGCCCTGGCTGTCCCCTAGGTGTCCCTGGGTGTCCCCTTGGAGTCCCTGGGGGTGCCCAGGGTGTCCCTTAGGTGTCCCTGGGGGTGCCCTTGCTGTCCCCTAGCTGTCCCTGGGGGTGCCCTGGCTGTCCCTGGGGTGCCCTGGCTGTCCCCTAGGTTTCCCTGGGGGTGCCCTGGGTGTGCCTGGGGTGCCCTGGCTGTCCCCTAGGTGTCCCTGGGGGTGCCCTGAGTGTCCCTGGGGAGGCCCTGGCTGTGCCCTCGGTGTCCCTGGGGGTGCCCTGGCTGTCCCTAGGGTGCCCTGGCTGTGCCCTAGGTGTCCCTGGGGGTGCCCTGGCTGTCCCTAGGGTGCCCTGGCTGTGCCCTTGGTGTCCCTGGGGGTGCCCTGGCTGTCCCTAGGGTGCCCTGGCTGTGCCCTAGGTGTCCCTGGGGGTGCCCTGGCTGTCCCTAGAGTGCCCTGGCTGTTCTCTAGGTGTCCCTGGGGATGCCCTGGCTGTCCCCTAGGTGTCCCTGGGGGTGCCCTGGGTGTCCCTGGGGTGCCCTGGCTGTCCCCTACATGTCCCTGTGGTGCCCTGGCTGTTCCCTAGGTGGCCAAGGGGGTGCCCTGGCTGTCCCTAGGGTGCCCTGGCTGTCCCCTAGGTGTCCCCTGGGGTGCCCTGCCTGTCCCCTCGGTGTCCCTGGGGTGCCCTGGCTGTCCCCTACGTTTCCCTGGGGGTGCCCTGAGTGTCCCTGGGGGTGCCCTGGCTGTCCCCTCGATGTCCCTGGGGGTGCCCTGCCTTTCCCCTAGGTGTCCTTGGGGGGGCCCTGGCTGTCCCCTAGGTGTCCCTGGGGGTGCCCTGCCTGTCCCTTAGGTGTCCCTGGGGGTTCCATGCCTGTCCCCTAGGTGTCCCTGGGGTTGCCCTGGGTGTGCCTGGGGTGCCCTGGCTGTCCCCTAGGTGTCCCTGGGGGTGCCCTGGTTGTCCCTGGGGGGGCCCTGGCTGTCCTCTAGGTGTCCCTGGGGGTGCCCTGCCTGTCCCTCGGGGTGCCGTGGCTGTCCCCTAGGTGTCCCTGGGGGTGCCCTGGGTGTCCCTGGGGGTGCCCTCGCTGTCCCTGGGGTGCCCTGGCTGTCCCCAAGGTGTTCCTGGGTGTGCCCTGCCTGTCCTCTCCGTGTCCCTGGGGGTGCCCTGGCTGTGCCCTCGGTGTCCCTAGGGTGCCCTGGCTGTCCCCTAGGTGTCCCTGGGTGTGCCTTGGCTGTCCCTGGGCGTGCACAGGGTGTCCCTGGGGTTCCCTGGCTGTCCCCTAGGTGTCCCTGGGAGGGCCCTGGCTGTCCCCTAGGTGTCCCTGGGGGTGCTCTGGGTGTCCCTGGGGGTACACAGGGCGTCCCTGGGGTTCCCTGGCTGTCCCCTAGGTTTCCCTGGGGGTGCCCTGCCTGTCCGCTACTTGTCCCTGGGGGTGCCCTGGCTGTCCCCTAGGTGTCCCTGGGGGTGCCCTGGTTGTCCCCTAGGTGTTCCTGGGGGTTCCCTGCGTGTCCCTGGGGTGCCCTGGCTGTCCCCTAGGTGTCCCTGGGGGTGCCCTGGGTGTCCCTAGGGTGCCCTGGCTGTCCCTAAGGTGTCCCTGGGGGTGCCCAGATTGTCCTTGGGAGTGCCCTGGCTGTCCCCTAGGGGTCTCTGGGGGTGCCCTGGCTGTCCCCTAGGTGTCCCTGGGGGTGCCCTGGGTGTCCCTGGGGTGCCCTGGCTATTCCCTAGGTGGCCCTGGGGGTGCCCTGGCTGTCCCCTAGGTCTCCCTGGCTGTTCCCTTGGTGTCCCTGGGGGTGCCCTGGAGGTCCCCTACGTGGCCCTGGGGGTGCCCTTGCTGTCCCCTAGGTGTCCCTGGGGGTGCCCTGCCTGTCCTCTCGGTGTCCCTGGGGGTGCCCTGGCTGTGCCCTCGGTGTCCCTGGTGGTGCCCTGGCTGTCCCTAGGGTGCCCTGGCTGTGCCCTAGGTGTCCTGAGGGTGCCCTGGCTGTCCCTAGGGTGCTCTGGCTGTGCCCTTGGTGTCCCTGGGGGTGCCCTTGGTGTCCCTGGGGGTGCCCTGGCTTTGCCCTAGGTGTCCCTGGGGGGGCCCTGGGTGTCCCTGCGGGTGCCCAGGGTGTCCCTGGCGTACCCTGGCTGTCCCGTAGGTGTCCCTGGTGGTGTCCTGGATGTCCCTGGGGTGCCCTGGCTGTCCCCTAGGTGTACCTGGGGGTGCCCTGGGTGTCCCTGGGGGTGCCCTGGCTGTCACGAAGGTGTCCCTGGGGGTGCCCTGGGTGTCCGTGGAGTGCCCTGGCGGTCCCTGGGGTGCCATGGCTGTCCTCTACGTGTCCCTGGGGGTGCCCTGGCTGTCCCCTCCGTGTCCCTGGGGGTGCCCTGCCTTTCCCCTAGGTGTCCTTGGGGGGCCCTGGCTGTCCCCTAGGTGTCCCTGGGCGTGCCCTGCCTGTCCCTTAGGTGTCCCTGGGGGTTCCATGCCTGTCCCCTAGGTGTCCCTGAGGGTGCCCTGGCTGTCCCGTAGGTGTCCCTGGGGTTGCCCTGGGTGTGCCTGGGGTGCCCTGGCTGTCCCCTAGGTGTCCCTGGGGGTGCCCTGGGTGTCCCTGGGGGGGCCCTGGCTGTCCTCTAGGTGTCCCTGGGGGTGCCCTGCCTGTCCCTCGGGGTGCCCTGGCTGTCCCCTAGGTGTCCCTGGGTGTCCCCTTGGAGTCCCTGGGGGTGCCCAGGGTGTCCCTTAGGTGTCCCTGGGGGTGCCCTTGCTGTCCCCTAGCTGTCCCTGGGGGTGCCCTGGCTGTCCCTGGGGTGCCCTGGCTGTCCCCTAGGTTTCCCTGGGGGTGCCCTGGGTGTGCCTGGGGTGCCCTGGCTGTCCCCTAGGTGTCCCTGGGGGTGCCCTGAGTGTCCCTGGGGAGGCCCTGGCTGTGCCCTCGGTGTCCCTGGGGGTGCCCTGGCTGTCCCTAGGGTGCCCTGGCTGTGCCCTAGGTGTCCCTGGGGGTGCCCTGGCTGTCCCTAGGGTGCCCTGGCTGTGCCCTTGGTGTCCCTGGGGGTGCCCTGGCTGTCCCTAGGGTGCCCTGGCTGTGCCCTAGGTGTCCCTGGGGGTGCCCTGGCTGTCCCTAGAGTGCCCTGGCTGTTCTCTAGGTGTCCCTGGGGATGCCCTGGCTGTCCCCTAGGTGTCCCTGGGGGTGCCCTGGGTGTCCCTGGGGTGCCCTGGCTGTCCCCTACATGTCCCTGTGGTGCCCTGGCTGTTCCCTAGGTGGCCCAGGGGGTGCCCTGGCTGTCCCTAGGGTGCCCTGGCTGTCCCCTAGGTGTCCCTGGGGTGCCCTGCCTGTCCCCTCGGTGTCCCTGGGGTGCCCTGGCTGTCCCCTACGTGTCCCTGGGGGTGCCCTGAGTGTCCCTGGGGGTGCCCTGGCTGTCCCCTCGATGTCCCTGGGGGTGCCCTGCCTTTCCCCTAGGTGTCCTTGGGGGGGCCCTGGCTGTCCCCTAGGTGTCCCTGGGGGTGCCCTGCCTGTCCCTTAGGTGTCCCTGGGGGTTCCATGCCTGTCCCCTAGGTGTCCCTGGGGTTGCCCTGGGTGTGCCTGGGGTGCCCTGGCTGTCCCCTACGTGTCCCTGGGGGTGCCCTGGGTGTCCCTGGGGGGGCCCTGGCTGTCCTCTAGGTGTCCCTGGGGGTGCCCTGCCTGTCCCTCGGGGTGCCGTGGCTGTCCCCTAGGTGTCCCTGGGGGTGCCCTGGGTGTCCCTGGGGGTGCCCTCGCTGTCCCTGGGGTGCCCTGGCTGTCCCCAAGGTGTTCCTGGGGGTGCCCTGCCTGTCCTCTCCGTGTCCCTGGGGGTGCCCTGGCTGTGCCCTCGGTGTCCCTAGGGTGCCCTGGCTGTCCCCTAGGTGTCCCTGGGTGTGCCTTGGGTGTCCCTGGGCGTGCACAGGGTGTCCCTGGGGTTCCCTGGCTGTCCCCTAGGTGTCCCTGGGAGGGCCCTGGCTGTCCCCTAGGTGTCCCTGGGGGTGCTCTGGGTGTCCCTGGGGGTACACAGGGCGTCCCTGTGGTTCTTAGGCTGTCCCCTAGGTTTCCCTGGGGGTGCCCTGCCTGTCCCTGGGGTGCCCTGGCTGTCTGCTATTTGTCCCTGGGGGTGCCCTGGCTGTCCCCTAGGTGTCCCTGGGGGTGCCCTGGTTGTCCCCTAGGTGTTCCTGGGGGTTCCCTGCGTGTCCCTGGGGTGCCCTGGCTGTCCCCTAGGTGTCCCTGGGGGTGCCCTGGGTGTCCCTAGGGTGCCCTGGCTGTCCCCAAGGTGTCCCTGGGGGTGCCCAGATTGTCCTTGGGAGTGCCCTGGCTGTCCCCTAGGGGTCTCTGGGGGTGCCCTGGCTGTCCCCTAGGTGTCCCTGGGGGTGCCCTGGGTGTCCCTGGGGTGCCCTGGCTATTCCCTAGGTGGCCCTGGGGGTGCCCTGGCTGTCCCCTAGGTCTCCCTGGCTGTTCCCTTGGTGTCCCTGGGGGTGCCCTGGAGGTCCCCTACGTGGCCTGGGGGTGCCCTTGCTGTCCCCTAGGTGTCCCTGGGGGTGCCCTGCCTGTCCTCTCGGTGTCCCTGGGGGTGCCCTGGCTGTGCCCTCGGTGTCCCTGGTGGTGCCCTGGCTGTCCCTAGGGTGCCCTGGCTGTGCCCTAGGTGTCCTGAGGGTGCCCTGGCTGTCCCTAGGGTGCTCTGGCTGTGCCCTTGGTGTCCCTGGGGGTGCCCTTGGTGTCCCTGGGGGTGCCCTGGCTTTGCCCTAGGTGTCCCTGGGGGGGCCCTGGGTGTCCCTGGGGGTGCCCAGGGTGTCCCTGGCGTACCCTGGCTGTCCAGTAGGTGTCCCTGGTGGTGTCCTGGATGTCCCTGGGGTGCCCTTGCTGTCCCCTAGGTGTACCTGGGGGTGCCCTGGGTGTCCCTGGGGGTGCCCTGGCTGTCACGAAGGTGTCCCTGGGGGTGCCCTGGGTGTCCGTGGAGTGCCCTGGCTGTCCCCTAAATGTCCCTGTGGGTGCCAGGCTGTCCCCTAGGTGTCCCTGGTGGTGCCCTGCCTTTCCCGTCGGTGTCCTTGGGGGTGCCCTGGCTGTCCCATAGGTGTCCCTGGGGGTGCCCTAGGTGTCCCTGGGGTTGCCCTGGGTATCCCTAGGGTGCCCTGGCTGTCCCCTAGGTGTCCCTGGGGGTGCCCTGGCTGTCCTGTCATTGTCCCTGGGGGGGCCCGGCCTGTCCCCTAGGTGTCTCTGGGGGTGCCCTGCCTGTCCCCTAGGTGTCGTTGGGGGTGCCCTGGGTGTCCCTGGGGGTGCCCTGCCTGTCCCCTAGGTGTCCCTGGGGGTGCCCTGGGTGTCCATGGGGTGCCCTGGCTGTCCCCTTGGTGTCCCTGGAGGGGCCCTGGCTGTCCCCTAGGTGTCACTGGGGTTCCCTGGCTGTCCCGTACATGTCCCTGGGGGTTCCCTGGAGGGCCCCTAGGTGTCCCTGGGGGTGCCCTGGAGGTCGGCTAGGTGTCCCTGGGGGTGCCCTCGCTGTCCCTGGGGTGCCCTGGCTGTCCCCTAGGCGGCCCTGGGGGTGCCCTGGGTGTCCCTGGAGTGCCCTGGCTGTGCCCTCGGTGTCTCTGGGGGTGCCGTGGCTGTCCCCTAGGTGTCCCTGGGGGTGCCCTGCCTGTCCCTAGGGTGCCCTGGCTGTGTCCTAGGTGTCCCTGAGGTGCCCTGGCTGTCCCTGGGGGTGCCCTGGCTGTCCCCTCGGTGTCCCTGGGGGTGCCCTGGGTGTCCCTGGGGTGCCCTGGCTTTCCCCTAGGTGTTCCTGGGGGTGCCCTGGATGTCCCCTAGGTGGCCCTGGGGGTGCCCTGGCTCCCCCCTAGGTGTCCCTGGGTGTGCCCTGGCTGTCCCTGGAAGAGCCCTGGCTGTCCCTGGGGGTGCCCTGGCTGTCCCCTTCGTGTCCTTGGGGGTGCCCTGGGTGTGCCTGGGGTGCCCTGGCTGTCCCCTAGGTGTCCTTGGGGGGGCCCTGGCTGTCCCCTAGGTGTCCCTGGGGTGCCCTGCCTGTCCCCTAGGTGTCCCTGGGGTTTCCCTGCCTGTCCCCTAGGTTTCCCGAGGGGTGCCCTTGGTGTCCCTGGGGGTGCCATGGCTGTCCCCTTGGTGTCCCTGGGGGTGCCCTGGCTTTCCCCTCGGTGTCCCTGGGGGTGCCCTGCCTGTCCCCTAGGTGTCCCTGGGGGTGCCCTGGGTGTGCCTGGGAGTGCCCTGGAGGTCCCCTTGGTGTTCCAGGGGGTGCCCTGGGTGTCCCTGGGGTGCCCTGGGGGTGCCTTGCCTGTCCCCTAGGTGTCCCTGGGGGTGCCCTGGCTTTCCCCTCGGTGTCCCTGGGGGTGCCCTGGCTGTCTTTAGGGTGCCCTGGCTGTCCCCTAGGTGTCCCTGGGGGTGCCCTAAGTGTCCCTGGGGGTGCCCTGGCTGTCCCTAGGGTGCCTTGGCTGTCCCCTAGGTGTCCCTGGGGGTGCCCTGCCTGTCCCCTAGGTGTCCCTGGGGGTGCCCTGGGTGTCCCTAGGGTGCCCTGGCTGTCCCCAAGGTGTCCCTGTGGGTGCCCAGAGTGTCCCTGGGAGTGCCCTGGCTGTCGCCTAGGTGTCCCTGGGGGGGCCCTGGCTGTCCCCTAGGTGTCCCTGGGGGTGCCCTAGGTGTCCCTGGGGGTTCCCTGGGTGTTACTGGGGGTGCCCTGGCTGTCCCCTAGGTGTCCCTGTGGTTGCCCTGGGTGTCCCTGGAATGCCCTGGCTGTCCCCTAAATGTCCCTGGGGGTGCCCTGGCTGTCCCCTAGGTGTCCCTGGGGGTGTCCTGCCTTCCCCTAGGTGTCCCTGGGGGTGCCCTGGCTTTCCCCTCGGTGTCCCTGGGGGTGCCCTGCCTGTCCCCTTGGTGTCCCTGGGGGTGCCCTGGCTTTCCTTGGGGTGTTCTGGCTGTCCCCTTGGTGTCCCTTGGGGAGGCCTGTGTGTCCCTGGGGTGCCCTGGGGGTGCCCTACCTGTCCTCTAGGTGTCCCTGGGGGTGCCCTGGCTGTCCCCTCGGTGTCCCTGGGGGTGCCCTGCCTGTCCCCTAGGTGTCCCTGGGGAGGCCCTGGCTGTCCCCTAGGTGTCCCTGGGGTGCCCTGCCTGTCCCCTAGGTGTCCCTGGGGGTGCCCTGTCTGTCCCCTACGTGTCCCTGGGGGTGTCCTGGGTGTCCCTGGAGTGCCCTAGCTGACCCCTAAATGTCCCTGGGGGTGCCCTGCCTGTCCCCTAGGTGTCCCTGGGGGTGTCCTGCCTTCCCCTAGGTGTCCCTGGGGGTGCCCTGGGTGTCCCTGGGGGTGCCCTGGCTGTCCCCTAGGTGTCCCTGGGGGTGCCCTGTGGGTCCCTGGGGTGCCCTGGGGGAGCCCTGGTGTCCCCTAGGTGCCCTGGGTGTCCCTGGGGGGGCCCTGCCTGTCCCCAAGGGGTCTCTGGGGGTGCCCTGCCTGTCCCCTAGGTGTCCCTGGGGGGGCCCTGGCTGTGCCCTCGGTGTCCCTGGGGGTGCCCTGGCTGTCCCTGGGGTTCCCTGGGTGTCCCTAGGGTGCCCTGGCTGTCCCCTAGGTGTCCCTGGGGTGCCCTGACTGTCCCTAGGTGTCCCTGGGGGTGCCCTGGGTGTCCCTGGGGTGCCCTGGGGGTACCCTGGCTGTCCCTGGAGGTGCCCTGCCTGTCCCTTAGGTGTCCCTGGGGGTGCCCTGGCTGTCCCTAGGGTGCCCTGGCTGTGCCCTCGGTGTCTCTGGGGGTGCCCTGGGTGTCCCTAGGATGCCATGGCTGTCCCTAGGGTGCCCTGTCTGTCCCCTCGGTGTCCCTGGGGGTGCCCTGGGTGTCCCTATGGTGCCCTGGCTGTCCCCTACGTGTCCCTGGGGGTGCCCTGGCTGTCCCTAGGGTGCCCTGGCTGGGCCCTCAGTGTCTCTGGGGGTGCCCTAGGTGTCCCTGGGCGTGCCCATGGTGTTCCTGGGGTTCCCTGGCTGTCTCCTTCGAGTCCCTGGGGGTGCCCTGGGTGTCCCTGGGGGTGCCCTGGCGGTCCCTAGGGTGCCCTGGCTGTCCTTTAGGTGTCCCTGGGGGTGCCCTGGATGTCCCTGAGGTGCCCTGGCTGTCTTCAAGGTGTCCCTGTGGGTGCCCAGAGTGTCCCTGGGAGTGCCCTGGCTGTCCCCTAGGGGTCTCTGGGGGTGCCCTGGCTGTCCCGTCAGTGTCCCTCGGGGTGCCCTGCCTGTCCCCTAGGTGTCCCTGGGGGTGCCATGCCTGTCCCCTAGGTGTCCCTGGGGGTGTCCTGGGTGTCCCTGGAGTGCCCTGGCTGTCCCCTAAATGTCCCTGGGGTGCCCTGGCTGTCCCCTAGGTGTCCCTGGGGGTGTCCTGCCTTCCCCTAGGTGTCCCTGGGGGTGCCCTGGCTTTCCCCTAGGTGTCCCTGGGGGTGCCCTGGGTGTCCCTGGAGTGCCCTGGCTGTCCCCTAGTTGTCCCTGGGGGGGCCCTGGCTGTCCCCTAGGTGTCCCTGGTGGTGCCCTGCCTGTCCCCTAAGTGTCCCTGGGGGTGCCCTGGCTGTCCTCTAGGTGTCCCTGGGGGTGCCCTGGGTGTCCCTGGGGATGCCCTGGCTGTCCCCTAGGTGTCCCTGGGGGTGCGCTGGCTGTCCCTGGGGGGGCCCTGGCTCTGCCCTAGGTGTCCCTGGCGTTGCCCTGGCTGTCCCTAGGGTGCCCTGACTGTGCCCTTGGTGTCCCTGGGGGTGCTCTGGCTGTCTCTGGAGTGCCCTGGCTGTCCCCTAGGTGTCCCTGGGGGTGCCCTGGCTGTCTCTGGAGTGCCTTGGCTGTCCCCTAGGTGTCCCTGGGGGTGCCCTGGCTGTCCCCTAGGTGTCCCTGGGGGTGCCCTGGCTGTCCTCTTGGTGTCCCTGGGGGTGCCCTGGGTGTCCCTGGGGTGCCCTGGCTGTCCCCTAGGGGTCTCTGGGGGTGCCCTGCCTGTCCCCTAGGTGTCCCTGGGGGTGCCCTGGCTGTGCCCTCGGTGTCCCTGAGGGTGCCCTGGGTGTCCCTGGGGTGCCATGGCTGTCCCCTAGGTGTCCCTGGGGGTGCCCTGGGTGTCCCTGGGGTGCCCTGGCTGTCGCCTTCGTGTCCCTGGGGGTGCCCTGGGTGTCCCTGTGGGTGCCCTGGCGGTCCCCTAGGTGTCCCTGGGGGTGCCCTGGATGTCCCTGAGGTGCCCTGGCTGTCTTCAAGGTGTCCCTTTGGGTGCCCAGAGTGTCCCTGGGAGTGCCCTGGCTGACCCCTAAATGTCCCTGGGGGTGCCCTGGCTGTCCCCTAGGTGTCCCTGGGGGTGTCCTGTGGGTCCCTGGGGTGCCCTGGGGGTACCCTGGCTGTCCCTGGAGGTGCCCTGCCTGTCCCTTAGGTGTCCCTGGGGTGCCCTGTCTGTCCCTAGGGTGCCCTGGCTGTGCCCTCGGTGTCTCTGGGGGTGCCCTGGGTGTCCCTAGGGTGCCCTGGCTGTCCCCTCGGTGTCCCTGGGGGTGCCCTGGCTTTCCCCTAGGTGTCCCTGGGGGTTCCCTGGCTGTCCCTAGGGTGCCCTGGCTGGGCCCTCAGTGTCTCTGGGGGTGCCCTAGGTGTCCCTGGGCATGCCCATGGTGTTCCTGGGGTTCCCTGGCTGTCCCCTAGGTGTCCCTGGGAGGGCCCTGGGTGTCCCCTAGGTGTCCCTGGGGGTGCCCTGCGTGTCCCTAGGGTGCCCTAGCTGTCCCGTAGGTGTCCCTGGGGGTGCCCTGCCTGTCCCCTAGGTGTCGTTGGGGGTGCCCTGGGTGTCCCTGGGGGTGCCCTGCCTGTCCCCTAGGTGTCCCTGGGGGTGCCCTGGGTGTCCCTGGGGTGCCCTGGCTGTCTCCTTCGAGTCCCTGGGGGTGCCCTGGGTGTCTCTGGGGGTGCCCTGGCAGTCCCTAGGGTGCCCTGGCTGTCTTCAAGGTGTCCCTGTGGGTGCCCGGAGTGTCCCTGGGAGTGCCCTGGCTGTCCCCTAGGGGTCTCTGGGGGTGCTCTGGCTGTCCCGTCAGTGTCCCTGGGGGTGCCCTGCCTGTCCCCTAGGTGTCCCTGGGGGTGCCATGCCTGTCCCCTAGGTGTCCCTGGGGGTGCCCTGGGTGTCCCTGGAGTGCCCTGGCTGTCCCCTAAATGTCCCTGGGGGTGCCCTGGCTGTCCCCTAGGTGTCCCTGGGGGTGTCCTGCCTTCCCCTAGGTGTCCCTGGGGGTGCCCTGGCTTTCCCCTAGGTGTCCCTGGGGGTGCCCTGGGTGTCCCTGGAGTGCCCTGGCTGTCCCCTAGTTGTCCCTGGGGGGGCCCTGGCTGTCCCCTAGGTGTCCCTGGGGGTGCCCTGCCTGTCCCCTAAGTGTCCCTGGGGGTGCCCTGGCTGTCCTCTAGGTGTCCCTGGGGGTGCCCTGGGTGTCCCTGGGGATGCCCTGGCTGTCCCCTAGGTGTCCCTGGGGGTGCGCTGGCTGTCCCTGGGGGGGCCCTGGCTCTGCCCTAGGTGTCCCTGGCGTTGCCCTGGCTGTCCCTAGGGTGCCCTGACTGTGCCCTTGGTGACCCTGGGGGTGCTCTGGCTGTCTCTGGAGTGCCCTGGCTGTCCCCTAGGTGTCCCTGGGGGTCCCCTGGCTGTCTCTGGAGTGCCCTGGCTGTCCCCTAGGTGTCCCTGGGGGTGCCCTGGCTGTCCCCTAGGTGTCCTTGGGGGTGCCCTGGCTGTCCTCTTGGTGTCCCTGGGGGTGCCCTGGGTGTCTCTGGGGTGCTCTGGCTGTCCCCTAGGGGTCTCTGGGGGTGCCCTGCCTGTCCCCTAGGTGTCCCTGGGGGTGCCCTGGCTGTGCCCTCAGTATCCCAGAGGGTGCCCTGGGTGTCCCTGGGGTGCCATGACTGTCCCCTAGGTGTCCCTGGGGGTGCCCTGGGTGTCCCTGGGGTGCCCTGGCTGTCCCCTTCGTGTCCCTGGGGGTGCCCTGGGTGTCCCTGTGGGTGCCCTGGCGGTCCCCTAGGTGTCCCTGGGGGTGCCCTGGATGTCCCTGAGGTGCCCTGGCTGTCTTCAATGTGTCCCTTTGGGTGCCCAGAGTGTCCCTGGGAGTGCCCTGGCTGTCCCCTAGGGGTCTCTGGGGGTGCCCTGGCTGTCCCGTCACTGTCCCTGGGGGTGCCCTGCCTGTCCCCTAGGTGTCCCTGGGGGTGCCCGGCGTGTCCCCTAGGTGTCCCTGGGGGTGCCCTGGGTGTCCCTGGAGTGCCCTGGCTGTCCCCTAAATGTCCCTGGGGGTGCCATTGCTGTCCCCTAGGTGTCCCTGGGGGTGCCCTGGCTGTCCCCTAGGGGCCCCTGGGGGTGCCCTGGCTGTCTTTAGGGTGCCCTGGCTGTCCCCTAGGTGTCCCTGGGGGTGCCCTCCGTGTCCCTGGAGTGCCCTGGCTGTCCCCTAGTTGTCCCTGGGGGGGGCCCTGGCTGTCCCCTACGTGTCCCTGGGGGTGCCCTGCCTGTCCCCTAGGTGTCCCTGGGGGTGCCATGGCTGTCCACTAGGTGTCCCTGGGGGTGCCCTGGGTGTCCCTGGGGGTGCCCTGGCTGTCCCCTAGGTGTCCCTGGGGGTGCCCTTGGTGTCCCTGGGGGTGCTCTGGCTGTCCCTCGGGTGCCCTGGCTGTCCCCTAGGTGTCCCTGGGGGTGCCCTGTCTGTCTCTGGAGTGCCCTGGCTGTCCCCTAGGTGTCCCTGGTAGTGCCCTGGCTGTCCCCTAGGTGTCCCTGGGGGTGCCCTGGCTGTCTTCTAGGTGTCCCTGGGGGTGCCCTGGCTGTCCCCTAGGTGTCCCTGGGGGTGCCTTGACTGTCCCTAGGGTGCCCTGGCTGTGCCCTCGGTGTCTCTGGGGGTGTCCTAGGTGTCCCTGGGGGTGACCTCCGTGTCCCTGGGGGTGCCCTGGCTGTCCCCTAGGTGTCCCTGGGGGAGCCCTGAGTGTGCCTGGGGTGCCCTGGCTGTCCCCTAGGTGTCCCTTGGGGGGCCCTGGCTGTCCCTGGGGTGCCCTGGCTGTGACCAAGGTGTCCCTGTGGGTGCCCAGAGTGTCCCTGGGAGTGCCCAGGCTGTCCCCTAGGGGTCTCTGGGGGGGCGCTGGCTGTCCCGTCAGCGTCCCTGGGGGTGCCCTGCCTGTCCCCTAGGTGTCCCTGGGGGTCCCCTTGGTGTCCCTGGGGGTCCCCAGGGTGTTCCTTAGGTGTCCGTGGGGGTACCCTTGCTGTCCCCTAGGTGTCCCTGGGGGTGCCCTGGCTGTCCCTGGGGTGCTCTGGATGTCCCCTTGGTGTCCCTGGGGGTGCCCTGCCTGTCCCTAGGGTGCCCTGGCTGTCCCCTAGGTGGCCCTGGGGGTGCCCTGGGAGTCCCTGGGGGTGCCCTGGAGGTCCCCTAGGTGTCCCTGCGGGTTCCCTGGGTGTCCCTGGTGTGCCCTGGCTGTCCCCAAGGTGTCCCTGTGGGTGCCCAGAGTGTCCTTGGGAGTGCCCTGGCTGTCCCCTAGGAGTCTCTGGGGGGGCCCTGGCTGTCCCGTCAGTGTCCCTGGGGGTGCCCTGCCTGTCCCCTAGGTGTCCCTGGGGGTCCCCTTGGTGTCCCTGGGGGTGCCCAGGGTGTTCCTTAGGTCCCCTGGGGGTGCCCTTGCTGTCCCCTAGGTGTCCCTGGGGGTGCCCTGGCTGTCTTTAGGGTGCCCTGGCTGTCCCCTAGGTGTCCCTGGGGGTGCCCTGGGTGTCCCTGTAGTGCCCTGGCTGTCCCCTAGTTGTCCCTGGGGGGGCCCTGGCTGTCCCCTAGGTGTCCCTGGGGGTGCCCTGCCTGTCCCCTAGGTGTCCCTGGGGGTGCCCTGGCTGTCCTCTAGGTGTCCCTGGGGGTGCCCTGAGTGTCCCTGGGGGTGCCCTGGCTGTCCCCTAGGTGTCCCTGCGGCTGCGCTGGCTGTCCCTGGGGGGGCCCTGGCTGTGCCCTTGGTGTCCCTGGGGGTGCCCTGGCTGTCCTCTAGGTGTCCCTGGGGGTGCCCTGAGTGTCCCTGGGGGTGCCCTGGCTGTCCCCTAGGTGTCCCTGGCGTTGCCCTGGCTGTCCCTAGGGTGCCCTGACTGTGCCCTTGGTGTCCCTGGGGGTGCTCTGGCTGTCCCTCGGGTGCCCTGGCTGTCCCCTAGGTGTCCCTGGGGGTGCCCTGGCTGTCTCTGGAGTGCCCTGGCTGTCCCCTAGGTGTCCCTGGGGATGCCCTGGCTGTCCCCTAGGTGTCCCTGGTGGTGCCCTGGCTGTCTACTAGGTGTCCCTGGGGGTGCCCAGGGTGCCCCTGGGGTGCCCTGGCTGTCCCCTACGTGTCCCTGGGGGTGCCCAGGGTGTCCCTGGGGGTGCCCTTGCTGTCCCGTAGGTGTCCCTGGGGGGGCCCTGGCTGTCCTTTGGGTGCTCTGGCTGTCCCCTAGGTGTCCCTGGGGGTGCCCTGCCTGTCCCCTAGGTGTCCCTGGGGGTGCCCTGGCTATCCCCTAGGTGTCCCTGGGCGTGCACAGGGTGTCCCTGGGGTTCCATGTCTGTCCCCTAGGTGTCCCTGGGGGGGCCCTGGCTGTCCCCTAGGTGTCCCTGGGGGTGCCCTGGGTGTCCCTGGGGTTCCATGTCTGTCCCCTAGGTGTCCCTGGGGGGGCCCTGGCTGTCCCCTAGGTGTCCCTGGGGGTGCCCTGGGTGTCCCTGGGGTGGCCCTGGCTGACCCCTAGGTGTCCCTGGGGGTGCCCTGGGTGTCCCTGGGGGGGCCCTGGCTGTCCCCTAGGTGTCCCTGGGGGGGCCCTGGCTGACCCCTAGGTGTTCCTGGGTGTGCCCTGGGTGTCCCTGGGGGTGCACAGGGTGTCCCTGGGGTTCCCTGGCTGTCCCCTAGGTGTCGCTGGGGGTGCCCTGGGTGTCCCTGGGGGGGCCCTGGCTGTCCCCTAGGTGTCCCTGGGGGTGCATTAGGTGTCCCTGGGGGTGCCCTGGGTGTCCCTGGGGGTGCCCTGGCTGTCCCCTAGGTGTCCCAGGGGGTGCCCTGTGGGTCCCTGGGGTGCCCTGGGGGTGCCCTGGCTGTCCCCTAGGTGTCCCTGGGAGTGCCCTGGCTGTCCCCTAGGTGTCCCTGGGGGGGCCCTGGCTGTCCCCTAGGTGTCCATGGGGGTGCCCAGGGTGTCCCTGGGGTTCCCTGGCTGTCCCCTAGGTGTCCCTGGGGGTGCCCTGGCTTCCCCCTCGGTGTTCCTGGGGGTGCCCTGCCTGTCCACTAGGGGTCCCTGGGGGTGCCCTGGCTGTCCACTAGGTGTCCCTGGGGGTGCCCTGGGTGTCCCTGGGGGTGCCCTGGCTGTGCCCTTGGTGTCCCTGGGGGTGCTCTGGCTGTCCCTCGGGTGCCCTGGCTGTCCCCTAGGTGTCCCTGGGGGTGCCCTGGCTGTCTCTGGAGTGCCCTGGCTGTCCCCTAGGTGTCCCTGGGTGTGCCCTGGCTGTCCCCTAGGTGTCCCTGGGGGTGCCCTGGCTGTCTTCTAGGTGTCCCTGGGGGTGCCCTGTCTGTCCCCTAGGTGTCCCTGGGGGTGCTCTGACTGTCCCTAGGGTGCCCTGGCTGTGCCCTCGGTGTCTCTGGGGGTGTCCTAGGTGTCCCTGGGGGTGACCTCGGTGTCCCTGGGGGTGCCCTGGCTGTCCCCTAGGTGTCCCTGGGGGAGCCCTGGGTGTGCCTGGGGTGCCCTGGCTGTCCCCTAGGTGTCCCTGTGGGTGCCCAGAGTGTCCCTGGGAGTGCCCAGGCTGTCCCCTAGGGGTCTCTGGGGGGGCGCTGGCTGTCCCGTCAGCGTTTCTGGGGGTACCCTTGCTGTCCCCTAGGTGTCCCTGGGGGTGCCCTGGCTGTCCCTGGGGTGCTCTGGATGTCCCCTTGGTGTCCCTGGGGGTGCCCTGTCTGTCCCTAGGGTGCCCTGGCTGTGCCCTAGGGGTCTCTGGGGGTGCCCTGGCTGTCCCTGTGGTGCCCTGGCTGTCCCCTAGGTGGCCCTGGGGGTGCCCTGGGAGTCCCTGGGGGTGCCCTGGAGGTCCCCTAGGTGTCCCTGCGGGTGCCCTGGGTGTCCCTGGTGTGCCCTGGCTGTCCCCAAGGTGTCCCTGTGGGTGCCCAAAGTGTCCCTAGGAGTGCCCTGGCCGTCCCCTAGGGGTCTCTGGGGGGGCCCTGGCTGTCCCGTCAGTGTCCCTGGGGGTGCCCTGCCTGTCCCCTAGGTGTCCCTGGGGGTCCCCTTGGTGTCCCTGGGGGTGCCCAGGGTGTTCCTTAGGTGTCCCTGGGGGTGCCCTTGCTGTCCCCTAGGTGTCCCTGGGGGTGCCCTGGCTGTCTTTAGGGTGCCCTGGCTGTCCCCTAGGTGTCCCTGGGGGTGCCCTGGGTGTCCCTGGAGTGCCCTGGCTGTCCCCTAGTTGTCCCTGGGGGGGCCCTGGCTGTCCCCTAGGTGTCCCTGGGGGTGCCCTGCCTGTCCCCTAGGTTTCCCTGGGGGTGCCCTGGCTGTCCTCTAGGTGTCCCTGGGGGTGCCCTGAGTGTCCCTGGGGATGCCCTGGCTGTCCCCTAGGTGTCCCTGGGGGTGCGCTGGCTGTCCCTGGGGGGGCCCTGGCTGTGCCCTAGGTGTCCCTGGCGTTGCCCTGGCTGTCCCTAGGGTGCCCTGACTGTGCCCTTGGTGTCCCTGGGGGTGCTCTGGCTGTCCCTCGGGTGCCCTGGCTGTCCCCTAGGTGTCCCTGGGGGTGCCCTGGCTGTCTCTGGAGTGCCCTGCCTGTCCCCTAGGTGTCCCTGGGGGTGCCCTGTCTGTCCGCTAGGTGTCCCTGGGGGTGCCCTGTCTGTCCCCTAGGTGTCCCTGGGCGTGCACAGGGTGTCCCTGGGGTTCCATGGCTGTCCCCTAGGTGTCCCTGGGGGGGCCCTGGCTGTCCCCTAGGTGTCCTTGGGGGTGCCCTGGGTGTCCCTGGGGGGGCCCTGGCTGACCCCTAGGTGTTTCTGGGGGTGCCCTGGGTGTCCCTGGGGGGACCCTGGCTGTCCCCTAGGTGTCCCTGGGGGGGCCCTGGTTGTCCCCTAGGTGTCCCTGGGTGTGCCCTGGGTGTCCCTGGGGGTGCACAGGGTGTCCCTGGGGTTCCCTGGCTGTCCCCTAGGTGTCGCTGGGGGTGCCCTGGGTGTCCCTGGGGGGGCCCTGGCTGTCCCCTAGGTGTCCCTGGGGGTGCATTAGGTGTCCCTGGGGGTGCCCTGGGTGTCCCTGGGGGTGCCCTGGCTGTCCCCTAGGTGTCCCAGGGGGTGCCCTGTGGGTCCCTGGGGTGCCCTGGGGGTGCCCTAGCTGTCCCCTAGGTGTCCCTGGGAGTGCCCTGGCTGTCCCCTAGGTGTCCCTGGGGGGGCCCTGGCTGTCCCCTAGGTGTCTCTGGGGGTGCCCAGGGTGTCCCTGGGGTTCCCTGACTGTCCCCTAGGTGTCCCTGGGGGTGCCCTGAGTGTCCTTGGGGGGGCCCTGGCTGTGCCCTAGGTGTCCCTGGGGGTGCCAACTGTGTCCCTTAGGTGTCCCTGCTGGTGCCCTGGCTGTGCTTTCGGTGTCCCTGAGGGTGCCCTGGCTGTCCCTAGGGTGCCCTGGCTGTGCCCTTGGTGTCCTTGGGGGTGCCCTGGCTGTCTCCTAGGTGTCCCTGGGGGTGCCCACGGTGTCCCTGGGGTGCCCTGGCTGTCCCCTACGTGTCCCTGGGGGTGCCCAGGGTGTCCCTAGGGGTGCCCTTGCTGTCCCGTAAGCATCCCTGGAGGTGCCCTCGCTGTCCCTGGGGTGCCCTGGCTGTGCCCTCGGTGACCCTTGGGGTGCCCTGGCTGTCCCTAGGGTGCCCTGGCTGTCCCCTAGGTGTCCCTGGGTGTGCCCTGGGTGTCCCTGGGGGTGCACAGGGTGTCCCTGGGGTTCCCTGGCTGTCCCCTAGGTGTCCCTGGGAGTGCCCTGGGTGTCCCCTCCGTGTCCCTGGGGGTGCCCTGGGTGACCCTGGGGTGCCTTGGCTGACCCCAAGGTGTCCCTTGGGGTGCCCAGAGTGTCCCTAGGAGGTCCCTGGCTGTCCCCTAGGGGTCTCTGGGGGTGCCCTTGCAGTCCCGTCAGTGTCCCTGGGGGTGCCCTGCCTGTCCCCTAGGTGTCCCTGGGGGTGCCCTGCCTGTCCCTTAGGTGTCCCTGGGGTGCCCTGGCTGTCCCTAGGGTGCCCTGGCTGTGCCTTTGGTGTCTCTGGGGGTGCCCTGGCTGTCCCTAGGGTGCCATGGCTGTCCCTAGGGTGCCCAGGCTGTCCCCTCGGTGTCCCTGGGGGTGCCCTGTGTGTCCCTGGGGTGCCCTGGCTGTCCCCTAGGTGTCCCTGGGGGGGCCCTGGCTGTCCCCTAGGTGTCCCTGGGGGTGCCCTGCCTGTCCCTAGGGTGCCCTGCCTGTCCCCTACGTGTCCCTGCGGTTCCCTGGCTGTCCCGTAGGTGTCCCTGGGGGGGCCCTGGGTGTCCCTGGGGTGCCCTGGCTGTCCCTGGGGTGCCCGGGAGGTCCCCTACGTGTCCCTGGGGTACCCTGGGTGTCCCTGGGCTGCCCTGGGCTGCCGTGGCTGTCCTTGGGGTGGCCTGGCTGTGCCCTCGCTGTCCCTGGGGTGCCCTGGCTGTCCCCTTGGTGTACCTGTAGGTGCCCTGGCTGTCCCCTAGGTGTCCCTGGGGGTCCCCTTGGTGTCCCTGGGGGTGCCCTGGCTGTCCCCTAGGTGTCCATGGGGGTGCCCTGGGTGTCCCTGGGCTGCCCTGGCTGTCCCCTCGGTGCCCCTGGGGGTGCCCTGGATGTCCCTGGGGGGGCCCTGGTTGTCCCTGGGGGTGCCCTGGCTGTCCCCTAGGTGGCCCTGGGGGTGCCCTGGCTGTCCTTTAGGTGTCTTTTGGGGTGCCCTGGCTGTCCCTGGGGGGGCCCTGGCTGACCCTGGGGGTGCCCTGGCTCTCCCCTTCGTGTCCCTGGGGGTGTCCTGGGTGTCCCTGGAGTGCCCGTGCTGTCCCCTAAATGTCCCTGGGGGTGCCCTGGCTGTCCCCTAGGTGTCCCTGGGGGTGCACTTGCCGTCCCCTAGGTGTCCCTGGGCGTGCCCTGGCTGTCGTTAGGGTACCCTGGCTGTCCCCTAGGTGTCCCTGGGGGAGCCCTGGGTGTTCCTGGGGTGCCCTGGCTGTCCCCATGGTGTCCCTGTGGGTGCCCAGAGTGTCCCTGGGAGTGCCCTGCCTGTCCCCTAGGTGTCCCTGAGGGTGCCCTGGGTGTCCCTGGGGTGCCCTGGCTGTCCCCTTGGTCTCCCTGGAGGTGCCCTTTGGGTCCCTGGGGTGCCCTGGGTGTGCCCTGGTGTCCCTGGGGGTGCCCTGGCTGTCCCCTAGGTGTCCCTGCGGGTTCCCTGCCTGTCCCCTAGGTGTCCCTGGGGGTGCCCTGGCTGTCCCTAGGGTGCCCTGGCTGTCCCTTAGGTGTCCCTGGGGGTGCCCTGGTGTCCCTCGGGGTGCCCTGGCTGTCCCCTAGGTGTCCCTGGGGGTGCCCTGGGTGTCCCTGGGGGTGCCCTGGCTGTCCCCTTGGTGTCCCTAGGGTGCCCTGTCTGTGCCCTTGGTGTCCCTGGGGGTGCCCTGGTGTCCCTCGGGGTGCCCTGGGTGTCCCCTAGGTGTCCCTCGGGGTGCCCTGGCTGTACCCTAGGTGTCCCTGGGGGTGCCCTGCCTGTCCCCTAGGTGTCCCTGGAGGTGCCCTGGCTGTCCCTAGGGTGCCCTGGCTGTGCCCTAGGTGTCCCTGGGGTGCCCTGGCTGTCCCTGGTGGTGCCATGGCTGTCCCCTCGTTGTCCCTGGGGGTACCCTGCGTGTCCTGTAGGTGTCCTTGGGGGTGCCCTGGCTGTCCCTGGGGCTGCCCTGGCTGTCCCTGGGGTGCCATGGCTGTCCTCTACGTGTCCCTGGGGGTGCCCTAGCTGTCCCCTCGGTGTCCCTGGGGGTGCCCTGTCTTTCCCCTAGGTGTCCTTGGGGGGGCCCTGGCTGTCCCCTAGGTGTCCCTGGAGGTGCCCTGCCTGTCCCCTAGGTGTACCTGGGGGTGCCATGCCTGTCCCCTGGGTGTTCCTGGGGGTGCCCTGGCTGTCCATAGGGTGCCCTGGCCGTCCCTAGGTGTCCCTGGGGTGCCCTGGCTGTCCCGTTAGTGTCCCTGGGGGTGCCCTGGCTTTCCCTAGGGTGCCCTGGCTTTCCCCTAGGTGTCCCTGGGGGTGCCCTGGTGTCCCTCGGGGTGCCCTGGCTGTCCCCTAGGGGTCTCTGTGGGTGCCCTGCCTGTCCCCTAGGTGTCCCTGGGGGCGCCCAGGGTGTCCCTGGGGTGCCCTGGCTGTCCCCTACATGTCCCTGGGGGTGCCCAATGTGTCCCTGGGGGTGCCCTTGCTGTCCCCTAGGTGTCCCTGGGGGTGCCCTGGGTGTCCCTGGGGTGCCCTGGCTGTCCCCTAGGTGTCCCTGGGGGTGCCCTGGCTGTCCCCTTGGAGTCCCTGGGGTGCCCTGGCTGTCCCCTAGGTGTCCCTGGGGGTGCCCTGGCTGTCCTTGTGGTGCTCTGGCTGTCCCCTTGGTGTCCCTGGGGTGCCCTAGCTGTCCCCTAGGTGTCCCTGGGGGGGCCCTGGGTGTCCCCTAGGTGTCCCTGGGGTGCCCTGCCTATCCCCTAGGTGTCCCTGGGTGTGCCCTGGCTGTCCCCTAGGTGTCCCTGGGGGTCCCTGGGTGTCCCTGGAGTTCCCTGGCTGTCCCCTAAATGTCCCTGGGGGTGCCCTGGCTTTCCCCTCGGTGTCCCTGGGGGTGCCCTGCCTGTCCCCTAGGTGTCCCTGGGGGTGCCCTGCCTGTCCCCTAGGTGTCGATGGGGGTGCCCTGGGTGTCCCTGGGGGTGCCCTGCCTGTCCCCTAGGTGTCCCTGTGGGTGCCCAGAGTGTCCCTGGGAGTGCCCTGGCTGTCCCCTAGGGGTCTCTGGGGGTGCCCTGGCTGTGCCGTCAGTGTCCCTGAAGGTGCCCTGCCTGTCCCCTAGGTGTCCCTGGGGGTACCCTGGGTGTCCCTGGGGGTGCCCTGGCTGTCCCCTAGGTGTCCCTGGGGGTGCCCTGGCTGTCTTTAGGGTGCCCTGGCTGTCCCCTAGGTGTCCCTGGGGGTGCCCTGGGTGTGCCTGGGGTGCCCTGGCTGTCCTCTAGTCGTCCCTGGGGGTGCCCTGGGTGTCCCTGGGGATGCCCTGGCTGTCCCCTAGGTGTCCCTTGGGGTGCCCTGAGTGTCCCTGGGGGGGCCCGGGCTGTGCCCTCGGGGTCCCTGGGGGTGCCCTGGCTGTCCCTAGGGTGCCCTGGCTGTTGCCTAGGTGTCTCTGGGGGTGCCCTGGGTGTCCCTGGGGGGGCCCTGGCTGTCTCCTAGGTGTCCCTGGGGGTTCCCTGCCTGTCCCCTAGGTGTCCCTGGGCGTTCCCTGGGTGTCCCTGGGGGTGCCCTGGCTGTCCCCTAGGTGTCCCTGGGGGTGCCCTGGGTGTCCCTGGAGTGCCCTGGCTGTCCCCTAAATGTTCCTGGGGATGCCCTGGGTGTCCCTGGAGTGCCCTAGCTGTCCCCTAAATGTCCCTGGGGGTGCCCTGGCTATCCCCTAGGTGTCCCTGGGGGAGTCCTGCCTTCCCCTCGGTGTCCCTGGGGGTGCCCTGGCTTTCCCCTCGATGTCCCTGGGGGTGCCCTGCCTGTCCCCTTGGTGTCCCAGGGGGTGCCGTGGGTGTACCTGGGGTGCCCTGGCTGTCCCCTAGGTGTCCCTGGGGCTGCCCTGGCTGTCCCCTTGGTGTCCCTGGGGTGCCCTGGCTGTCCCCTTGGTGTCCCTGGGGGAGCCCTGGGTGTCCCTGGGGTGGCCTGGGGGTACCCTGCCTGTCCCCTAGGTGTCCCTGGAGGTGCCCTGGCTGTCCCCAGGGTAACCTGGCTGTGCCCTCGGTGTCTCTGGGGGTGCCCTGGCTGTCCCCTCGGTGTCCCTGGGGGTGCCCTGTCTGTCCCTAGGGTGCCGTGGCTGTCCCCTAGGTGTCCCTGGGGGTGCCCTGGGTGTGCCTGGGGTGCCCTGGCTGTCCCCTTGGTGTCCCTGTGGGAGCCCTGGGTGTCCCTGGGGTGCCCTGGGGGTGCCCTGCCTGTCCCCTAGGTGTCCCTGGGGGTGCCCTGGCTGTCCCCAGGGTAACCTGGCTGTGCCCTCGGTGTCTCTGGGGGTGCCCTGGCTGTCCCTAGGGTGCCCTGGCTGTGCCCTCAGTGTCTCTGGGGGTGCCCTGCCTGTCCCCTCGGTGTCCCTGGGGGTGCCCTGGCTGTCCCTAGGGTGCCGTGGCTGTCCCATAGGTGTCCCTGGGGGTGCCTTGGGTGTGCCTGGGGTGCCCTGGCTGTCCCCTAGGTGTCCCTGGGGGTGACCTGGGTGTCCCTGGGGTGCCCTGGGGGTGCCCTGCCTGTCCTCTAGGTGTCCCTGGGGGTGCCCTGGCTGTCCCCTAGGTGTCCCTGGGGGTGCCCTGGCTGTCCCCTAGGTGTCCCTGGGAGTGCCCTGGCTTTCCCCTCGGTGTCCCTGGGGGTGCCCTGCCCTGTCCCCTAGGTGTCTCTGGGTGTGCCCTGCCTGTCCCCTAGGTGTCGTTTGGGGGGTGCCCTGGGTGTCCCTGGGTGTGCCCTGCCTGTCCCCTAGGTGTCCCTGGGCGTGCCCTGGGTGTCCCTGGGGTGCCCTGGCTATCACCTAGGTGTCCCTGGGGGTGCCTAGGGTGTCCCTGGGGTTCCTTGCTGTCCCCTAGGTGTCCCTGGGGGGGCCCTGGGTGTCCCTGGGGGTGCACAGGGTGTCAGTGGGGTTCCCTGGCTGTCCCGTACGTGTCCCTGGGGTTCCCTGGCTGTCCCGTAGGTTTCCCTGGGGGTGCCCTGAGTGTCCCTGGGCTGCCCTGGCTGTCCCCTAGGTGTCCCTGGGGGTGCCCCTCGCTGTCCCTGGGGTGCCCTGTCTGTCCCCTTGGTGTCCCTGGGGGTCCTCTTGGTGTCCCTGGGGGTGCCCAGCGTGTCCCTTAGGTGTTCCTGGGGGTGCCGTGGCTGTCCCTGGAGTTCCCTGGCTGGCCCGTAGTGTCCCTGGTGGTGCCCTGACTGTGCCCTCGGTGTCCTGAGGCTGCCCTGTCTGTCCCTAGGGTGCCCTGGTTGTGCCCTAGGTGTCCCTGGGGGTGCCCATGGTGTCCCCTAGGGTGCCCTGGCTATGCCCTTGGGGTCCCTGGGGGGGCCCTGGCTGTCCCCTAGGGGTCTCTGGGGGTGCCATGCCTGTCCCCTAGGTGTCCCTGGGGGTGCCCTGGCTGTGCCCTCGGTGTCCCTGGGGGTGCCCTGGCTGTCCCTAGGGTGCCCTGGCTGTGCCCGAGGTGTCCCTGGGGGTGCCCTGGCTGTCCCTAGGGTGCCCTGGCTGTGCCCTAGGTGTCCCTGGGGGTGCCCTGGCTGTCCCTCGGGTTCCCTGGCTGTCCCCTAGGTGTCCCTGGGGGTGCCCTGGCTGTCCTCTAGGTGTCCGTGGGGGTGCCCTGGCTGTCCCTCGGGTTCTTTGGCTGTCCCCTAGGTGTCCCTGGGGGTGCCTTCGCTGTCCCTTGGTTGCCCTGGCTGTCCCTAGGTGTCCCTGGGTGTCCCCTTGGTGTCCCTGGGGGTGCCCAGGGTGTCCATTAGGTGTCCCTGGGGGTGCCCTTGCTGTCCCCTAGCTGTCCCTGGGGGTGCCCTGGCTGTCCCTAGGGTGCCCTGGCTGTCCCCTAGGTGTCCCTGGGGGTGCCCTGGGTGTGCCTGGGGTGCCCTGGCTGTCCTCTAGTCGTCCCTGGGGGTGCCCTGGGTGTCCCTGGGGATGCCCTGGCTGTCCCCTAGGTGTCCCTTGGGGTGCCCTGAGTGTCCCTGGGGGGGCCCGGGCTGTGCCCTCGGGGTCCCTGGGGGTGCCCTGGCTGTCCCTAGGGTTCCCTGGCTGTTGCCTAGGTGTCTCTGGGGGTGCCCTGGGTGTCCCTGGGGGGGCCCTGGCTGTCCCCTAGGTGTCCCTGGGGGTTCCCTGCCTGTCCCCTAGGTGTCCCTGGGCGTTCCCTGGGTGTCCCTGGGGGTGCCCTGGCTGTCCCCTAGGTGTCCCTGGGGGTGCCCTGGGTGTCCCTGGAGTGCCCTGGCTGTCCCCTAAATGTCCCTGGGGATGCCCTGGGTGTCCCTGGAGTGCCCTAGCTGTCCCCTAAATGTCCCTGGGGGTGCCCTGGCTGTCCCCTAGGTGTCCCTGGGGGAGTCCTGCCTTCCCCTCGGTGTCCCTGGGGGTGCCCTGGCTTTCCCCTCGATGTCCCTGGGGGTGCCCTGCCTGTCCCCTTGGTGTCCCAGGGGGTGCCGTGGGTGTACCTGGGGTGCCCTGGCTGTCCCCTAGGTGTCCCTGGGGGTGCCCTGGCTGTCCCCTTGGTGTCCCTGGGGTGCCCTGGCTGTCCCCTTGGTGTCCCTGGGGGAGCCCTGGGTGTCCCTGGGGTGCCCTGGGGGTACCCTGCCTGTCCCCTAGGTGTCCCTGGAGGTGCCCTGGCTGTCCCTAGGGTAACCTGGCTGTGCCCTCGGTGTCTCTGGGGGTGCCCTGGCTGTCCCCTCGGTGTCCCTGGGGGTGCCCTGTCTGTCCCTAGGGTGCCGTGGCTGTCCCCTAGGTGTCCCTGGGGGTGCCCTGGGTGTGCCTGGGGTGCCCTGGCTGTCCCCTAGGTGTCCCTGGGGGTGCCCTGGCTGTCCCCTAGGTGTCCCTGGGGGTGCCCTGGGTGTCCCTGGAGTGCCCTGGCTGTCCCCTAAATGTCCCTGGGAGTGCCCTGGCTTTCCCCTCGGTGTCCCTGGGGGTGCCCTGCCTGTCCCCTAGGTGTCTCTGGGTGTGCCCTGCCTGTCCCCTAGGTGTCATTGGGGGTGCCCTGGGTGTCCCTGGGTGTGCCCTGCCTGTCCCCTAGGTGTCCCTGGGCGTGCCCTGGGTGTCCCTGGGGTGCCCTGGCTGTCCCCTGGGTGTCCCTGGGGGTGCCTAGGGTGTCCCTGGGGTTCCCTTGCTGTCCCCTAGGTGTCCCTGGGGGGGCCCTGGGTGTCCCTGGGGGTGCACAGGGTGTCAGTGGGGTTCCCTGGCTGTCCCGTACGTGTCCCTGGGGTTCCCTGGCTGTCCCGTAGGTTTCCCTGGGGGTGCCCTGAGTGTCCCTGGGCTGCCCTGGCTGTCCCCTAGGTGTCCCTGGCGGTGCCCTCGCTGTCCCTGGGGTGCCCTGGCTGTCCCCTAGGTGTACCTGTAGGTGCCCTGGCTGTCCCCTAGGTGTCCCTGGGGGTCCCCTTGGTGTCCCTGGGGGTGCCCTGGCTGTCCCCTAGGTGTCCATGGGGGTGCCCTGGGTGTCCCTGGGCTGCCCTGGCTGTCCCCTAGGTGCCCCTGGGGGTGCCCTGGATGTCCCTGGGGGGGCCCTGGTTGTCCCTGGGGGTGCCCTGGCTGTCCCCTAGGTGGCCCTGGGGGTGCCCTGGCTATCCTTTAGGTGTCTTTTGGGGTGCCCTGGCTGTCCCTGGGGGGGCCCTGGCTGACCCTGGGGGTGCCCTGGCTGTCCCCTTCGTGTCCCTGGGTGTGTCCTGGGTGTCCCTGGAGTGCCCCTGCTGTCCCCTAAATGTCCCTGGGGGTGCCCTGGCTGTCCCCTAGGTGTCCCTGGGGGTGCACTGGCCGTCCCCTAGGTGTCCCTGGGCGTGCCCTGGCTGTCGTTAGAGTGCCCTGGCTGTCCCCTAGGTGTCCCTGGGGGAGCCCTGGGTGTTCCTGGTGTGCCCTGGCTGTCCCCATGGTGTCCCTGGGGGTGCCCAGAGTGTCCCTGGGAGTGCCCTGCCTGTCCCCTAGGTGTCCCTGGGGGTGCCCTGGGTGTTCCTGGGGTGCCCTGGCTGTCCCCTAGGTGTCCCTGCGGGTGCCCTGCCTGTCTCCTAGGTGTCCCTGGGGGTGCCCTGGCTGTCCCTAGGGTGCCCTGGCTGTCCCTTAGGTGTCCCTGGGGGTGCCCTGGTGTCCCTCGGGGTGCCCTGGCTGTCCCCTAGGTGTCCCTGGGGGTGCCCTGGGTGTCCCTGGGGGTGCCCTGGCTGTCCCCTTGGTGTCCCTAGGGTGCCCTGTCTGTGCCCTTGGTGTCCCTGGGGGTGCCCTGGTGTCCCTCGGGGTGCCCTGGGTGTCCCCTAGGTGTCCCTGGGGGTGCCCTGGCTGTCCCCTACGTGTCCCTGGGGGTGCCCTGCCTGTCCCCTAGGTGTCCCTGGAGGTGCCCTGGCTGTCCCTAGGGTGCCCTGGCTGTGCCCTAGGTGTCCCTGGGGTGCCCTGGCTGTCCCTGGTGGTGCCATGGCTGTCCCCTCGTTGTCCCTGGGGGTACCCTGCGTGTCCCGTAGGTGTCCTTGGGGGTGCCCTGTCTGTCCCTAGGGTGCCCTTTCAGTGCCCTCGGTGTCCCTGGGGGTGCCCTGGCTGTCCCCTAGGTGTCCCTGGGGGTGCCCTGGGTGTCCCTGGGGTGCCCTGGCTTTCCCCTACGTGTCCCTGGGGTGCCCTGGCTGTTCCCTAGGTGGCCCAGGGGGTGCCCTGGCTGTCCCTAGGGAGCCCTGGCTGTCCCCTAGGTGTCCCTGTGGTGCCCTGGCTGTCCCCTCGGTGTCCCTGGGGGTGCCCAGGGTGTCCCTGGGGTGCCCTGGCTTTCCCCTACATGTCCCTGGGGGTGCCCTTGCTGTCCCGTAGGTGTCCCTGGGGGTTCCCTTGCTGTCCCTGGGGCTGCCCTGGCTGTCCCTGGGGTGCCATGGCTTTCCTCTACGTGTCCCTGGGGGTGCCCTAGCTGTCCCCTCGGTGTCCCTGGGGGTGCCCTGTCTTTCCCCTAGGTGTCCTTGGGGGGGCCCTGGCTGTCCCCTAGGTGTCCCTGGAGGTGCCCTGCCTGTCCCCTAGGTGTCCCTGGGGGTGCCATGCCTGTCCCCTGGGTGTTCCTGGGGGTGCCCTGGCTGTCCCTAGGGTGCCCTGGCTGTCCCCTAGGTGTCCCTGGGGGTGCCCTAGGTGTGCCTGGGGGGGCCCTGGGTGTCCCTGAGGGTGCCCTGGCCGTCCCTAGGTGTCCCTGGGGGTGCCCTGGCTTTCCCTAGGGTGCCCTGGCTTTCCCCTAGGTGTCCCTGGGGGTGCCCTGGTGTCCCTCGGGGTGCCCTGGCTGTCCCCTAGGGGTCTCTGGGGGTGCCCTGCCTGTCCCCTAGGTGTCCCTGGGTGCGCCCAGGGTGTCCCTGGGGTGCCCTGGCTGTCCCCTACATGTCCCTGGGGGTGCCCAATGTGTCCCGGGGGGTGCCCTTGCTGTCCCCTAGGTGTCCCTGGGGGTGCCCTGGGTGTCCCTGGGGTGCCCTGGCTGTCCTTTAGGTGTCCCTGGGGGTGCCCTTGCTGTCCCCTTGGAGTCCCTGGGGTGCCCTGGCTGTCCCCTTGGTGTCCCTGGGGTGCCCTGGCTGTCCCCTAGGTGTCCCTGGGGGGGCCCTGGGTGTCCCCTAGGTGTCCCTGGGGTGCCCTGCCTATCCCCTAGGTGTCCCTGGGTGTGCCCTGGCTGTCACCTAGGTGTCCCTGGGGGTCCCTGGGTGTCCCTGGAGTTCCCTGGCTGTCCCCTAAATGTCCCTGGGGGTGCCCTGGCTTTCCCCTCGGTGTCCCTGGGGGTGCCCTGCCTGTCCCCTAGGTGTCCCTGGGGGTGCTCTGCCTGTCCCCTAGGTGTCCCTGGGGGTGCCCTGAGTGTCCCTGGGCTGCCATGGCTGTCCCCTAGGTGTCCCTGGGGGTGCCCTGGTGTCCCTCGGAGTGCCCTGGCTGTCCCCTAGGTGTCCCTGGGGGTGCCCTGGGTGTCCCTGGGGATGCCCTGGCTGTCCCATAGGTGTCCCTAGGGTGCCCTGTCTGTGCCCTTGGTGTCCCTGGGGGTGCCCTGGCTGTCCCTAGGGTGCCCTGGCTGTCCCCTAGGTGTCCCTGGGGGTGCCCTGGTGTCCCTCGGGTTGCCCTGGCTGTCTCCTAGATGTCCCTGGGGGTGCCCTGGGTGTCCCTGGGGGTGCCCTGGCTGTCCCCTTGGTGTCCCTAGGGTGCCCTGTCTGCGTCCTTGGTGTCCCTGGGGGTGCCCTGCCTGTCCCCTAGCTGTCCTTGGGGGTGCCCTGGCTGTCCCCTAGGGTGCCCTGGCTGTGCCCTTGGTGTCTCTGGGGGTGCCCTGGCTGTCCCTAGGGTGCCCTGGCTGTGCCCTTGGTGTCCCTGGGGGTGCCCTGGCGGTCCCTAGGGTGCCCTGGCTGTGCCCTAGGTGTCCCTGGGGGTGCCCTGGCTGTCCCTAGGGTGCCCTGGCTGTCCCCTAGGTGTCCCTGGGGGTGCCCTGGCTTTCCCCTCGGTGTCCCTGTGCGTGCCCTTCCTGTCCCCTCGGTGTCCCTGGGGGTGCCCTGTGGGTCCCTGGGGTGCCCTGGGTGTGCCCTGGTGTCCCTGGGGGTGCCCTGGCTGTCCCCTAGGTGTCCCTGGGGGTGCCCAGGGTGTCCCCGGGGTTCCCTGGCTGTCCCCTAGGTGTCCCTGGGGGGGCCCTGTGTGTCCCTGGGGGTGCACAAAGTGTCAGTGGGGTTCCCTGGCTGTCCCGTACGTGTCCCTGGGGTTCCCTGGAGGTCCCCTAGGTGTCCCTGGGGGTGCCCTGAGTGTCCCTGGGCTGCCCTGGCTGTCCCCTAGGTGTCCCTGGGGGTGCCCTGGTGTCCCTCGGGGTGCCCTGGCTGTCTCCTAGGTGTCCCTGGGGGTGCCCTGGGCGTCCCTGGGGATGCCCTGGCTGTGCCCTTGGTGTCCCTGGGGGTGCCCTGGCTGTCCCTAGGGTGCCCTGGCTGTGCCCTTGGTGTCCCTGGGGGCGCCCTGGCTGTCCCTAGGGTGCCCTGGCTGTGCCCTAGGTGTCCCTGGGGGTGCCCTGGCTGTCCCTAGGGTGCCCTGGCTGTCCCCTAGGTGTCCCTGGGGATGCCCTGGCTGTCCCCTAGGTGTCCCTAGGGTGCCCTTTCTGTTCCCTTGGTGTCCCTGCGGGTGCCCTGGCTGTCCCTAGGGTGCCCTGGCTGTCCCCTAGGTGTCCCTGGGGGTGCCCTGGTGTCCCTCGGGGTGCCCTGGCTGTCCCCTAGATGTCCCTGGGGCTGCCCTGGGTGTCCCTGGGGGTGCCCTGGCTGTCCCCTTGGTGTCCCTAGGGTGGCCTGTCTGTGCCCTTGGTGTCCCTGGGGGTGCCCTGGCTGTCCCCTAGCTGTCCTTGGGAGTGCCCTGGCTGTCCCTAGGGTGCCCTGGCTGTGCCCTTGGTGTCCCTGGGGGTGCCCTGGCTGTCCCTAGGGTGCCCTGGCTGTGCCCTAGGTGTCCCTGGGGGTGCCGTGGCTGTCCCTAGGGTGCCCTGGCTGTCCCCTAGGTGTCCCTGGGGGTGCCCTGGTGTCCCTTGGGGTGCCCTGGGTGTCCCCTAGGTGTCCCTCGGCGTGCCCTGGCTGTCCGCTAGGTGTCCCTGGGGTTCCCTGGCTGTCCCCTAGGTGTCCCTGGGGGGGGCCCTGCGTGTCCCTGGGGGTGCACAGGGTGTCAGTGGGTTTCCCTGGCTGTCTCGTACGTGTCCCTGGGGGGGTCCTGGCTGTCCCCTAAGTGTCCCTGGGGGGGCCCTGGCTGTCCCTGAGGTGCCCTGGCTGTCCCCTAGGTGTCCCTGGGGGGGCCCTGGCTGTCCCCTAGATGTCCCTGGGGGTGCCCTCGCTGTCCCTGGGGTGCCCTGGCTGTCCCCTTTGTGGCCCTGGGGGTGCCCTGGGTGTCCCTGGGGGTGCCCTGGAGGTCCCCTTGGTGTCCCTGGGGGTGCCCTGGCTGTCCCTGGGGTGCCCTGGCTGTCCCCTAGGTGTCCCTGGGTGTGCCCTGGGTGTCCCTGGGGGTGCCCTGGCTGTCCCTAGGGCGCCCTGCGGGTGCCCTAGGTGTACCTGGGGGTGCCCTGGCTGTCCCTGGAGTGCCCTGGCTGTCCCGTCTGTGTCCCTGTGGGTGCCCTGATTGTCCCTGGGGTGCCCAGGGGTTGCCCTGGCTGTCTCCTCGGTGTCCCTGGGGGTGCCCACGGTGTCCCTGGGAGTGCCCTGGCTGTCCCCTAGGTGTCCCTGGGGGTGCCCTGGCTGTCCGTTTCGTGTCTTGGGGGTGCCCTCGCTGTCCCTGGTGTGCCCTGGCTGTCCCCTTCGTGGCCCTGGGGGTGCCCTGGGTGTCTCTGGGGGTTCCCTGGAGGTCCCCTTGGTGTCCCTGGGGGGGCCCTGGCTGTCCCTGGGGTCCCCTGGCTGTCCCCTAGGTGTCCCTGGGTGTGCCCTGGCTGTCCCTGGAGTGCCCTGGCTGTCCCCTAGGTGTCCCTGGGGGGGCCCTGGCTGTCCCCTAGGTGTCCCTGGGGGTGCCCTGGCCGTCCTCTAGGTGTCCCTGGGGGTGCCCTGGGTGTCCCTGGGGATGCCCTGGCTGTTCCCTAGGTGTCCCTGGGGGTGCCCTAAGTGTCCCTGGCGGGGCCCTGGCTGTCCCCTAGGGGTCTTTGGGGTGCCCTGCCTGACCCCTAGGTGTCTCTGGGGGTGCCCTGGCTGTCCCCTAGGTGTCCCTGGGGGTGCCCTGGGTGTCCCTGGGGTGCCCTGGCTGTCCCCTAGGTGTCCCTGGGGGTGCCCTGGCTGTCCCGTCAGTGTCCCTGGGGGTGACCTGCCTGTCCCCTAGGTGTCGTTGGGGGTGCCCTCGGCGTCCCTGGCGGTGCCCTGCCTGTCCCCTAGGTGTCCCTGGGGGTGCCCTGGGTGTCCCTGTGGTTACCCTGGCTGTCACCTTCGTGTCCATGAGGGTGCCCAGAGTGTCCCTGTAGGTGCCCTGGTTGTCCCCTCGGGGTCTCTGGGGGTGCCCTGGCTGTCCCGTCAGTGTCCCTGGGGGTGCCCTGCCTGTCCCCTTGGTGTCCCTTGGGGTGCCCGGCCTGTCCCCTAGGTGTCCCTGGGCGTGCCCTGGGTGTCCCTTGAGTGCCCTGGCTGTCCCCTAAATGTCCCTGGGGGTGCCCTGGCTGTCCCCTAGGTGTCCCTGGGGGTGTCCTGCCTTCCCCTAGGTGTCCCTGGGGGTGCCCTGGCTTTCCCCTCGGTGTCCCTGGGGGTGCCCTGGCTGTCCCCTAGGTGTCCCTGTGGGTGCCCTGGCTGTCTTTAGGGTGCCCTGGCTGTCCCCTAGGTGTCCCTGGGGGTGCCCTGGGTTTCCCTGGAGTGCCCTGGCTGTCCCCTAGTTGTCCCTGGGGGGGCCCTGGCTGTCCCCTAGGTGTCCCTGGGGGTGCCCTGCCTGTCCCCTAGGTGTCCCTGGGGGTACCCTGCCTGTCCTCTAGGTGTCCGTGGGAGTGCCCTGGGTATCCCTGGGGATGCCCTGGCTGTCCCCTAGGTGTCCCTGGGGGTGCGCTGGGTGTCCCTGGGGGGGCCCTGGCTGTGCCCTTGGTGTCCCTGGGGGTGCTCTGGCTGTCCCTCGGGTGCCCTGGCTGTCCCCTAGGCGTCCCTGGGGGTGCCCTGGCTGTCTCTGGAGTGCCCTGGCTGTCCCCTAGGTGTCACTGGGTGTGCCCTGGCTGTCCCCTAGGTGTCCCTGGGGGTGCCCTTGGTGTCCCTGGGGGGGCCCTGGCTGTCCCCTAGGGGTCTCTGGGGGTGCCCTACCTGTCCCCTAGGTGTCCCTGGGGGTTCCCTGGCTGTCCCCTAGGTGTCCCTGGGGGTGCCCATGATGTCCCTGGGGGGGCCCTGGCTGTCCCCTAGGGGTCTCTGGGGGTGCCCGGCCTGTCCCCTAGGTGTCCCTGAGGGTGCCCTGGGTGTCCCTGGGGTGCCATGGCTGTACCCTAGGTGTCCCTGGGGGTGTCCTGCCTTCCCCTAGGTGTCCCTCGGGTGCCCTGTCTTTCCCCTAGGTGTCCCTGGGGGTGCCCTGCCTGTCCCCTAGGTGTCGTTGGGGGTGCCCTGGGTGTCCCTGGGGGTGCCCTGCCTGTCCCCTAGGTGTCCCTGGGGTGCCCTGGCTGTCCCCTTCGTGTCCCTTGGGGTGCCCTGGGTGTCCCTGGGGGAGCCCTGGCGGTCCCTAGGGTGCCCTGGCTGTCCCCTAAGTGTCCCTGGGGGTGCCCTGGTTGTCTCTGAGGTGCCCTGGCTGTCTTCAAGGTGTCCCTGTGGGTGCCCAGAGTGTCCCTGGGAGTGCCCTGGCTGTCCCCTAGGGGTCTCTGTGGGTGCCCTGGCTGTCCCGTCAGTGTCCCTGGGAGTGCCCTGCCTGTCCCCTAGGTGTCCCTGGCGGTGCTCGGCCTGTCCCCTAGGTGTCCCTGGGGGTGCCCTGGGTGTCCCTGGAGTGCCTTGGCTGTCCCCTAAATGTCCCTGGGGGTGCCCTGGCTGTCCCCTAGGTGTCCCTGGGGGTGCCCTGGCTTTCCCCTCTGTGTCCCTGGGGGTGCCCTGCCTGTGCCCTAGGTGTCCCTGGGGGTGCCCTGGCTGTCCCCTAGGTGTCCCCGGGGGTGCCCTGGGTGTCCCTGGAGTGCCCTGGCTGTCCCCTAGTTGTCCCTGGGGGGGCCCTGGCTGTCCCCTAGGTGTCCCTGGGGGTGCCCTGCCTGTCCCCTAGGTGTCCCTGGGGGTGCCATGGCTGTCCTCTAGGTGTCCCCTGGGGGTGCCCTGGGCGTCCCTGGGATGCCCTGGCTGTCCCCTAGGTGTCCCTGGCGTTGCCCTGGCTGTCCCTAGGGTGCCCTGGCTGTGCCCTTGGTGTCCCTGGGGGTGCTCTGGCTGTCCCTCGGGTGCCCTGGCTGTCCCCTAGGTGTCCCTGGGGGTGCCCTGGCTGTCTCTGGAGTGCCCTGGCTGTCCCCTAGGTGTCCCTGGGGGTGCCCTGGCTGTCCCGTCAGTGGCCCTGGGGGTGCCCTTCCTGTCCCCTAGGTGTCCCTGGGGGTCCCCTTGGTGTCCCTGGGGGTGCCCAGGGTGTCCCTGGGGTTCCCTGGCTGTCCCCTAGGTGTCCCTGGGGGGGCCCTGCGTGTCCCTGGGGGTGCACAGGGTGTCAGTGGGGTTCCCTGGCTGTCCCGTACGTGTCCCTGGGGGTGTCCTGGCTGTCCCCTAAGTGTCCCTGGGGGGGGCCCTGGCAGTCCCTGAGGTGCCCTGGCTGTCCCCTAGGTGTCCCTGGGGGGGCCCTGGCTATCCCCTAGGTGTCCCTGGGGGTGCCCTCGCTGTCCCTGGGGTGCCCTGGCTGTCCCCTTGGTGGCCCTGAGGGTGCCCTGGGTGTCCCTGGGGGTGCCCTGGAGGTCCCCTTGGTGTCCCTGGGGGTGCCCTGGCTGTCCCTGGGGTGCCCTGGCTGTCCCCTAGGTGTCCCTGGGTGTGCCCTGGGTGTCCCTGGGGGTGCCCTGTCTTTCCCCTAGGTGTCCCTGGGGGTGCCCTGGCTGTCCCTAGGGCGCCCTGGGGGTGCCCTAGGTGTCCCTGGGGGTGCCCTGGCTGTCACTGGAGTGCCCTGGCTGTCCCGTCTGTTTCCCTGTGGGTGCCCTGATTGTCCCTGGGGTGCCCAGGAGTTGCCCTGGCTGTCCCCTCGGTGTCCCTGGGGGTGCCCACGGTGTCCCTGGGAGTGCCCTGGCTGTCCCCTAGGTGTCCCTGGGGGTGCCCTGGCTGTCCCCTTCGTGTCTTGGGGGTTCCCTCGCTGTCCCTGGTGTGCCCTGGCTGTCCCCTTCATGGCCCTGGGGGTGCCCTGGGTGTCTCTGGGGGTGCCCTGGAGGTACCCTTGGTGTCCCTGGGGGGGCCCTGGCTGTCCCTGGAGTGCCCTGGCTGTCCCCTAAATGTCCCTGGGGATGCCCTGGGTGTCCCTTGAGTGCCCTAGCTGTCCCCTAAATGTCCCTGGGGGTGCCCTGGCTGTCCCCTAGGTGTCCCTGGGGGAGTCCTGCCTTCCCCTAGGTGTCCCTGGTGGTGCCCTGGTTTTCCCCTCGGTGTCCCTGGGGGTGCCCTGCCTGTCCCCTTGGTGTCGCAGGGGGTGCCCTGGGTGTGCCTGGGGTGCCCTGGCTGTCGCCTAGGTGTCCCTGGGTGTGCCCTGGGTGTCCCTAGGGGTGCCTTGGCTTTCCCCTAGGTGTCCCTGGGGGGGGCCCTGGCTGTCCCCTAGGTGTCCCTGGGGGTGCCCTGGCTGTCCCTGGAGTGCCCTGGCTGTCCCCTAGGTGTCCCTGGGGGTGCCCTGGCTGTCCTCTAGGTGTCCCTGGGGGTGCCCTGGGTGTCCCTGGGGATGCCCTGGCTGTTCCCTAGGTGTCCCTGGGGGTGCCCTGGGTGTCCCTGGGGGGGCCCTGGCTGTCCCCTAGGGGTCATTGGGGTGCCCTGCCTGTCCCTAGGTGTCCCTGGGGGTGCCCTGGCTGTCCCCTAGGTGTCCCTGGGGGTGCCCTGCGTGTCCCTGGGGTGCCCTGGCTGTCCCCTAGGTGTCCCCTGGGGGTGCCCTGGCTGTCCCGTCAGTGTCCCTGGGGTGACCTGCCTGTCCCCTAGGTGTCGTTGGGGGTGCCCTGGGCGTCCCTGGCGGTGCCCTGCCTGTCCCCTAGGTGTCCCTGGGGGTGCCCTGGGTGTCCCTGGGGTTACCCTGGCTGTCCCCTTCGTGTCCCTGGGGGTGCCCAGAGTGTCCCTGTTGGTGCCCTGGTTGTCCCCTAGGGGTCTCTGGGGGTGCCCTGGCTGTCCCGTCAGTGTCCCTGGGGGTGCCCTGCCTGTCCCCTTGGTGTCCCTGGGGGTGCCCGGTCTGTCCCCTAGGTGTCCCTGGGGGTGCCCTGGGTGTCCCTGGAGTGCCCTGGCTGTCCCCTAAATGTCCCTGGTGGTGCCCTGGCTGTCCCCTAGGTGTCCCTGGGGGTGTCCTGCCTTCCCCTAGGTGTCCCTGGGGGTGCCCTGACTGTCTTTAGGGTGCCCTGGCTGTCCCCTAGGTGTCCCTGGGGGTGCCCTGGGTTTCCCTGGAGTGCCCTGGCTGTCCCCTAGTTGTCCCTGGGGGAGCCCTGGCTGTCCCCTAGGTGTCCCTGGGGGTGCCCTGCCTGTCCCCTAGGTGTCCCTGGGGGTGCCCTGCCTGTCCTCTAGGTGTCCCTGGGAGTGCCCTGGGTATCCCTGGGGATGCCCTGGCTGTCCCCTAGGTGTCCCTGGGGGTGCGCTGGGTGTCCCTGGGGGGGCCCTGGCTGTGCCCTTGGTGTCCCTGGGGGTGCTCTGGCTGTCCCTCGGGTGCCCTGGCTGTCCCCTAGGCGTCCCTGGGGGTGCCCTGGCTGTCTCTGGAGTGCCCTGGCTGTCCCCTAGGTGTCCCTGGGTGTGCCCTGGCTGTCCCCTAGGTGTCCCTGGGGTGCCCTTGGTGTCCCTGGGGGGGCCCTGGCTGTCCCCTAGGGCTCTCTGGGGGTGCCCTACCTGTCCCCTAGGTGTCCCTGGGGGTGCCCTGGCTGTCCCCTAGGTGTCCCTGGGGGTGCCCATGGTGTCCCTGGGGGGGCCCTGGCTGTCCCCTAGGGGTCTCTGGGGGTGCCCGGCCTGTCCCCTAGGTGTCCCTGAGGGTGCCCTGGGTGTCCCTGGGGTGCCATGGCTGTACCCTAGGTGTCCCTGGGGGTGCCCTGCCTGTCCCCTAGGTGTCCCTGGGGTGCCCTGGCTGTCCCCTTCGTGTCCCTTGGGGTGCCCTGGGTGTCCTGGGGGTTCCCTGGCGGTCCCTAGGTTGCCCTGGCTGTCCCCTAGGTGTCCCTGGGGGTGCCCTGGATGTCCCTGGGAGTGCCCTGGCTGTCCCCTAGGGGTCTCTGTGGGTGCCCTGGCTGTCCCGTCAGTGTCCCTGGGAGTGCCCTGCCTGTCCCCTAAATGTCCCTGGGGGTGCTCGGCCTGTCCCCTAGGTGTCCCTGGGGTGCCCTGGGTGTCCCTGGAGTGCCCTGGCTGTCCCCTAGTTGTCCCTGGGGGGGCCCTGGCTGTCCCCTAGGTGTCCCTGGGGGTGCCCTGCCTGTCCCCTAGGTGTCCCTGGGGGTGCCCTGGCTGTCCTCTAGGTGTCCCTGGGGGTGCCCTGGGCGTCCCTGGGGATGCCCTGGCTGTCCCCTAGGTGTCCCTGGCGTTGCCCTGGCTGTCCCTAGGGTGCCCTGGCTGTGCCCTTGGTGTCCCTGGGGGTGCTCTGGCTGTCCCTAGGATGCCCTGGCTGTCACCTAGGTGTCCCTTGGGGTGCCCTGGCTGTCCCCTAGGTGTCCCTGAGGGTGCCCTGCTTCTCCCCTAGGTTGTCCCTGGGGGTGCCCTGGCTGTCCCCTAGGTGTCTCTGGGGGTGCCCTGGGTGTCCCTGGGGGTGCCCTGGCTGTCCCCTAGGTGTCCCTGGGGGTGCCCTGGCTGTCCCTAGTGTGCCCTGGCTGTGCCCTTGGTGTCCCTGGGGGTGCTCTGGCTGTCCCTCGGGTGCCCTGGCTGTCCCCTAGGTGTCCCTGGGGGTGCCCTGGCTGTCTCTGGAGTGCCCTGGCTGTCCCCTAGGTGTCCCTGGGGGTGCCCTGGCTGTCCCGTCAGTGGCCCTGGGAGTGCCCTTGCTGTCTTCTAGATGTCGCTGGGGCTGCCCTGGGCGTCCCCTAGGTGTCCCTGGGGGTGCCCTGGCTGTCCCTAGGGTGCCCTGGCTGTGCTTTCGGTGTCTCTGGGGGTGCCCTAGGTGTCCCTGGGGGTGACCTCGGTGTCCCTGGGGGTGCCCTGGCTGTCCCCTAGGTGTCCCTGGGAGAGCCCTGGGTGTGCCTGGGGTGCCCTGGCTGTCCCCTAGGTGTCCCTGGGGGTGCCCTGGGTGTCCCTAGGGGTGCCCTGGAGGTCCCCTAGGTGTCCCTGGGGGTGCCCTGGGTGTCCCTGGTGTGCCCGTGCTGTCCCCAAGGTGTCCCTGTGGGTGCCCAAAGTGTCCCTGGGAGTGCCCTGGCTGTCCCCTAGGGGTCTCTGGGGGTGCCCTGGCTGTCCCGTCAGTGGCCCTGGGGGTGCCCTGCCTGTCCCCTAGGT